>NW_022162698.1:0-126292 GCF_008728515.1 Papio anubis | reverse complement strand
GCGAGAAGGTGGGGAGACGGAAACGGGAAGAAAATGGTGGGGAGGGGAAGAAAACGGTGGAGAGTAAGAGGCTGGGAAAGAAGACGATGGCGAGAGGGAGAGAAGAGAGTGGGAAGAAGATTGTGACAGACGTTGCTGCGACATGGTGGGAGGACACGGGAAGAAAACGGTGTGGGGGAAGAAAACGGGTGGGTAGAAAACGGTTGTGGGAAAGGCGCGGGGAGAAGACGGTGAAGGGAGAAGACGGCGTCGGGAGAAGACAGTGGGAAGAGGAAGAGAGAAGATGGGGCGGGGAGAGAAAAGCGCGGCAGGAAGACGCTGCTGCGAGAAGGTGGGGAGATGGAGGCGGAAGACGACGGTGGAGAATAAGAGGCTGGGAAAGAAGACGATGGGGAGAGGAGAAGAGGGTGGGAAGAGACTGCGGCAGACAGACGCGGCTGCGAAGAGGTGGGAAAACATGGGAAGAAAACCGTGCGGGGTGAGGAAGAAAACGGTTGCAGTAATAGGCCGGGAGAAGACGGTGAGGAGAGGGAGGGGGAGGGGAGGAGAGGGAGCGGCGGGAAGACGCTGCTGCGGGAATAGGCGGGAAGGTGGAGAGGGGAAGCGAGCGGGTGGAGAGCAGGGTGGGGGAGGAAAAGCTGCCGCCACAGGAACTGGTGCTGCGAGGAGGCGGAGAGACTGAGGGGAAGAAAACGGGGGAGAAGAAGGTGCGGGAAGAAGACGGTGGGGAGAGGGCAGCAGAGGGTGCGGGAAGACCGCGGTGGGGAAGAAGGAGGGGAGAAGACGTTGAGGAGAGGGAGAGGGGAGAAAAAGGTGGCAAGAAGACGTTGGGGAAGGGAAAGGTGGGAAAGGAGAAGGGTCGGGAAGGAGAGGGGAGGGAAAGGGCAGAAGGTGGGGAAGAAGACGGTTGGAAAGGGGAGAGGGAGAGGGGAAGAAAAGGGTGGGGAGGGAGAAGGGAAGAGGACAGGATGGGGGGAAGAAGAAGGGAGGGGAAAGTGGCGAAGACGACGTTGGGGAAAGAGACGGAGAGGGGAAAAAGATGAGTGGGAGAGAAGAGGATGAAGCAGGGAACGAGGTGGGGAGAGGGGAAGAAAAAGGCAGAAAGACGGGCTGAGAGAGAAGACAGTGCTGGGAGAAGAGGGGAGGGCGCGGGGAGGGAGAAGGGAAGCGGGGAAAGACGGTGGGAGAAGGTGGTGGGGGAGAAGAAGGCAGTGTGGGAGAAGAGTTGGGGGAAAAAGAAACAATAGTGATACTAACGTTTAAACGTCGTCGTCTTGGAGCTAAAGAATCAAGTGTTGCTTTAGAGTCCCGGCCTAACTTTGTTCAATAAATTCCCACTTCCAAGTATTTTGCGATTGCAGTGTGGGTCATTTTTAGTACTTAGATCCAGAGCAGTGTCTGATTGTTAGTGACGGTGCTATCAAATTGCATGCTGTTCACCAGCTATAAACGAAAAGATCACATTTCCTTGAAGCGCACTTTAATATGTAATTCAAAGACTTTTCCAAGGGGCTCGTTGGGGAAAAAAATAGAGGTGTGTTCCTTTGGCATTGAACATGGAGTCTCTGATTTTAGATTGCATTTGTTTCCCCAAATCTTTAAGAATGTGGCAGAAACATGATTGTGAATAAGGCATTCATTTTGTAGGGCAGTGCATGTTATTTTAACAAAGATAGGGTAAACTGATAAGCCTGTAAGAAAATGTAATTAATTCAATTAATTCACACATACAAATTTAGGTTTCCTTAATACAAAAAACCCAAAAACAATTAAATTGCCTTAGTCAAAACATAACTTCATGCTTAGAGTCAAGAGAATTTGTAAATGCAATCCTGTAATGTTGCGTTATGCCTATATAAAGTACATATTAAACCTAAATGGTGCTTTTTTATTTGGCATTACAGAACTTCATAGAAGTTTGTGTGTATTAACACAGGTGAACTTGACATAAACTAATTGGTTAGTGATAACTATTACTGCTTGTAAAATAAGCAGTTAAATGTAAAGGTATAAATACATTTTATATTACCCTGCATTTTTAAAAAATATTTTCTTCTTTTGTATTCTAGTTTAAAATCCTGAAATACTTACTGATCTTATGTCCCCATGAAAAGGCTTTAGCTAACTATATCGTATTTCCAAGCAAATGTCTGTACCAGAACATCAAGTGCAGAAATTAAGCAAAATCTGTATTTTAGGACAGTTGCAGTGACTCGCACCCGTAATACCAGCACTTTGGGAAGCCAAGGTGGGTGGATGGCTTGAACTCAGGAATCCCAGACAGCATGGGCAACATGGTGAAACCCTGCCTGTAGAAAAATAAACAAAAAATTAGCCGGGCGTGGTGGTGCACGTCTTGTATTTTATTCGATCAAATCGAAGGCTTCATTTTTACTTGGAAAACAAAATGATTTAATGTACTCATACAGAAAATAACCTTATGCCCAAAAGGGGTTCACTTACAGCACACGTTCATTCATACTGTCAGACAGTGGGTTAAATGTATCTGAGCACCGCCTATGAGTCAGGAACACAAGTGAGTATCCGCACTGAATATTACCCAAGCTTTTCCCATCTGTAATATAGAGTAGCATAGATAATTTTATGGACTTCATCTCTTTAATTTGTTGTGGAACACTAACATGACCACCTCGTATATAACTATCAATGCTGCTGTTAAACAGATGTTATCATCTGGATATTTACTAGATTTAAATGACTTACTGCAGATATGTCATCCATATCTAATGTGTACTATACTAACTAATAAATTGAATTACTAAGTCTTACATGGTTTTGGTTTTAAATAAGCTCTTGGAAATCAGGCAGTTTGTGTTTTGTTTCATCTTATTGTACTATGAAGTAAAGTGGATAAAGATTCTGGAAGCACAACTGCACCACCACCCAGTGAAAAGGTCCATCGTTAGTTCCCTCCTTGCAAGCTTTGGGTATTTAACACACCATCAGGCATAGGCAACGTTTGCAACATTAAAACAGGAGGTTGCAATTTTTGAGTCATTCTCAGTCACTGACAGTCTCTATGTGCAAATTTAACAGCATGGCCACCTGTATATATATATAGGACAGTGTTCGGATTGGCTTTTTACAACAAATTATATCCTTTAGCCAAAAAAAAAAAGAATACGCATGGTAATAACTGCAAGTCACCGTGCTTTCTTAAGGAGAGTATCTGAAAAAGATACATGAAAACAAACTACATTTGTCTTTTTAAAAGCATTCTGTGTTATTGTGGAAGCAACATCAAAGAAAAAAATGGTTAGAAAAAATCTGAATCAGCATGAAATAAAATATTTTGAGGGTTATTGAACACTGTTCATTTTCATGAAAATAGGACAAAGTTATTTAGCACAGGTATTTCTGTAATTGTGATACATTAGCAAAATTAGCTGTGTTCTGCAGTGCTCAAACTTGCTCTGTGTGAAATGGCCTACCATTAATACAAGGAAATTTGTTGTGAAACATGTACTGTAGAATGAAGTTCAAAATCTCTCTCTGCTTAAATCACTTAATTTTGTTAAATAAAACTTGGTTTCCGACGTCGTTTTTTTTTTTCCCCAGAAAAGCACAATCTGCTCAATTCTTAACCAAGTGGAAGAGAGAAAATATTCAAGAAATACAAAGCAATTGTGCACGTCACACTATAGTTGAAAAGTGTTCTGATACTGAAGCTATGTCCAATATTTTAAGCTGCTTTTATGCAGAGTGATCACTTGTACATTAATCTCAGAAGATTCTAGATGGAAATTCAAAGGGGCCCAGCCAATTAAATGTGCCTCTCTGAGAGAATCCCAGTGCTACTCACTTTCCCGTTTTCTCATCATTGATCAGATGGTTACAGATGCATGAAAGATACATGACTTTTAAAAACAAGATGTTATTTAAAACATCAGTGTTCAGTGCTTGCATTTGCAAAGAACATAAATATTAGATGATACTGAGAACATTGCTTAATAATCAAAGGTGAAATGTTCTGATTCTGAAATAAATGGAGAGGGTTAGCATGAAATTATTATTATTATTATTATTATTATTATTTTTGAGACAAGAGTCTCACTCTGTTGCCCAGGCTGGAGTGCAGTGGCATGATCTCGGCTCACTGCAAACTCCGCCTTCTGGGTTCATGCCATTCTCCTGCCTCAGCCTCCAGAGTAGCTGGGACTACAGGCGCGCGCCACCGCACCCGGCTTATTTTTTTTATTTTTAGTAGAGACAGGGTTTCACCGTGGTCTCGATCTCCTGACCTTGTGATCTGCCCACCTCAGCCTCCCAAAGTGCTGGGATTATAGATGTGAGCCTCCGTGCCTGGCCAAAATTATTATTTTACTTACATTTGTTACCATATCACTGAATTCAAAAGTAGAATTGCTGAAGTCACTGGAGTTTGATACTTCAGGATTGATGGTTTTGGTTGAATTATTTAAAAAATCAAAACTATAACTATATGGTATAAACAAACATGTTTATTTGTTTCAATATAAGTTAAATATATGTCCATACAGTATTCTTAGGTCAAATAGTCAATTGAATGGTTAACAATACTACTTCCCAGTCAATTGCTTTGTCATTGTTAAGATAAATCTTCAAAGAGTTTGAATGTACTTTAAAATAAGATTTGACTTGTAACTTACATAAGTATGAATTTGATAGCTATAGTTTGATTTGTTGTAAACAAATCTGAATGATTATAGAAAATTATTTCAATATGTCAAATTAGTTCCATGGCACCCGCGGTTATGTAACTGTTAGTACCTGTGGGGAGGGGTCCTTTTTTTCTTAATTCTCAAGCCCATAAGCAATCATTTGACAATACTCAATTCTGATTCCTTTTCTTGGGGCCACATAAAATTTAATCCCTGTCACTATTTCTAGAAAAATCTAGAAAAACTTCCTATCCTGAGAGAGTCTTTTGCCAGACAATATAATAGTTTTTCAGGGATGCAACTGCTTGGATAGATATTTTCAGTTTGGAGTTGTAAAATCATGTTCTATCATCTCAACTATTCCATATACCAGTAGTTTTTTGGGACTGTGACATAACAATTTATTTTTCATTTTATTCACTTGGAAAAAAATAAAGTAATAACTATGCTGTTGACTTAGGAATCAGAGGTATTTGCTGTTTGATACAGAGTGGGAACACTGCAATTCAAGAAAATGATGACATTCTTCTAGACTGAAAAATGCATGTGTCCTTGACCAAATAACAACTCTTTCTTGTACAGATTGCCCGGACACTTAGAAACTGCCTATTCAGAACATGGCATATCATAGAGATGAATTTTTAACAATTTTATTTGCCCATGTTTTCTGATTGTTCTATTTCACTGTGAACTCTCAGTACCAACGATTAATAACATAATTTGGAGGCTGGGGTTTACAACTGATTGATGACACTGGTTACAGATTTCTTTATTCCTTCTCTACTCCATTCTATGCTGCGACAAAAAATAAGACATTTATAAATAGAAACATTTTATTTGCAGTATAGCATACATTCAAATTAGGTGCTTGCATAGACATTTTGACAAATACTGCCATTTTTCTTTTAACACATAGGTCCTTAGTAAGCACTGCTTTGTAACACCAGTTTAAAATAGTTCTTCTTTTCATCTAACCATTTACAACATAAAAGTTTCAAGAATGGCACAAAGAAAAAATTATTTGTCAAAACAATATTATCAGACATAATCAAGAACATTTTTGTAAGATAACTTTGTGAGGTCAACAACAAAACAGATCACAAGTGAAAGAAAATTTCAAATACCGTTTTTTATGATGAATAAATGTCAGACTTAGGCTTCTGATAAAGACAGACTAGGTACCCTAGAATAATTTAAATTAGTTTTTGTATGTAAAATAACATTTTAAAACAAATCAGGTCCAGGCACGGTGGCTCACGTCTATAGTCCCAGCACTTTGGGAGGCCGAGGCGGGTGGATCACTGAGGTCAGGAGGTCGAGACCAGCCTGGCTAATATGGCGAAACCCCGTCTCTACTAAAAATACAAAAATTAGTGGTGGCAATGAGATACCATCTCACACCAGTTAGAATGGCGATCATTAAAAAGTCAGGAAACAACAGGTGCTGGAGAGGATGTGGAGAAATAGGAACACTTTTACACTGTTGGTGGGATTGTAAACTAGTTCAACCATTATGGAAAACAGTATGGCGATTCCTCAAGGATCTAGAACTAGATGTACCATATGATCCAGCCATCCCATTACTGGGTATATACCCAAAGGATTATAAATTATGCTGCTATAAAGACACATGCATGTTTATTGCAGCACTATTCTAATAGCAAAGACTTGGGAATCAACTGATATCCATCCAGTGACAGATTGGATTAGAAAATGTGGCACATATACACCATGGAATACTATGCAGCCATAAAAGGTGAGTTTGTGTCCTTTGTAGGGACATGGATGCAGCTGGAAAACCATCATTCTTGTAGCTATCACAAGAACAGAAAACCAAACACTGCATGTTCACTCATGGGTGGGAACTGAACAATGAGATCACTTGGACTCAGGAAGAGGAACATCACACACCGGGGGCCTATCATGGGAGGGAGGGAGAGTTGCACTGGGAGTTATACCTGATGTAAATGACGAGTTGATGGGTGCAGCACACCAACATGGCACAAGTATACATATGTAACAAACCTGCGTTATGCACATGTACCCTACAACTTAAAGTATAATAATAAAATAAATGAGTAAAAAAAAAATTAGTGGTGGCATGCTCCTGCATTCGGCTATAGGAAGCTGAGGCAGGAGGTCATGATTCAGGCGGAGGTTGCAGTGAGCCGAGATTGTGCCACTGCACTCCAGCCTGGGTGACAGCAAAAAAATCTCCATCACAAAAAAATAAAAAGTTAAATAAATAAATAAATATCGGAGGTAATAATTTAATTTTTTTTAACACTAACTAAATTAATGCACAGCCGAGAATTGTCAGGCTGAGATTTGGAGAGAAACAGCATCTAGAGAAATAAGAGCTGCTTTGCCCTGGAGCCATTTGTTAGTTCAGATGGGATATCTACCAGATTGTGTTAAACCTCTGCTAGTCTTGCAGAGGCCCCGGGTTTGGTCATGGATATTAAAGGCTGGTGGTGCATTAAAGCAGTGAGAAGGAACTAGAATTCACCCAGTCACCACAGCAGGCTGGCTGCTCTCCACCTGAGTGCCCCAAAAGGGTTCCAACTCCAAATTTTTATGAAAGTAATTCAGGACTTGACTGTCCTTATCCTTCTGGCATGAGCCAATAGCAATCATTTGAGAAAGAAAACATTATCTGGGCCTCTAAAGACAGCCAAAACCAGTTGTTCACCCACTATATTTTGTACATTTGCTCAAAGATATGAGGGTCAATGAAGAAAAAAGACACTGTGAGAAGGAATAAACAGATGCCAAGGGAAAAAAAAATGTGTCAAAGCAACTAGAATTACTATATTCAAAGACATGAGGTCAAGCTTGGAAATTTCAAGAAGAAAGTGGAAACTATAAAAGTGACAGATTAGGGTAAAACAACAAAAAAATTCTAAGACTAAAAAATGTGAGGAAGAAAAAAAGGTGACTCAGTAGATGAGTTTAACAGCAAATGAGACAGGTGAGTAAAGAAGCAGTGGATTATAATTGATATCATAAGAAACTAACCAGAAAAATATGCATGTTTATACATACATTCATAAAGATATGGATACAAGAGTTTAAGAGTCACTGAGGATATTTAATAATAAAATCTAATATACACTGAAGAAAAGAAAGGAAAATAAGAATGGGACAGAAAAATATTTAAAGACCCAATTGCTGAGAATTTTCTAAAGTTAATGAAATATAATAACCTGCAATTTCAGAAAGACAAACTCCTGGTAATGAAGCTGCAGAAAACCAAGAAACAAGTAGAAATTAGTAGAGCTTCACTGTGATGTAAGATACTAATCGCTAGTCAAAAAATTCCCTACACAACAAAAATATCTTTTAAAAACAAAGATAGCATTAAAACATGTTCAGATGCGTAAAAACTGACATAATTTTTTTTTATCAGCAGATAGACCCTAAATGAAATTCTAAAGCGTGTTTATTGAGAAAGAAGAAAAAGCGAAATGATCACAATAAATGTTTTCAAGGGTTCAGGGATGAATGGAGAGCAGCAGAAGTGGCAGATATCTTGACAATACACAAATGGACTAAAACAGCAACGCCTTGGGGATATTAAATGCACAGCACAGACCCAATTCACACACAAGTACAAGTACATGTGAGAAGGGATAGCAGGGCTGGGCACGGTGACTCATGCCTGCAATCCCAGCACTTTGGGAGGCCGAGATGGGCAGATCATGAGGTCAGGAATTCAACACCAGCCTGGCCAACATAGTGAAAGCCCGTCTCTACTAAAAATACAAAAATTAGCTGGGCATGGTGGTGGGTGCCTCTAGTCCCAGCTGCTTGGGAGGCTGAGGCAGGAGAATCACTTGAACCCAGGAGGCAGAGGTTGCAGTGAGCCAAGATCAAGCCACTTGCACTCCAGCCTGGGTGACACAGTGAGACTGTTTAAAAAAAAAAAAAAAAAAAGAAGGGATAAGGTCCTTCCTTGCATTTTCCAGAATAATGGTAAAAGTATTAATAACTATTAAATTTTGATAAGTCCACAAATATATTGTAATTTCTAGTAAATTTCTAATAAGAGAGTAAGAGTGTATAAATTCCAAACCAAAGGGAATAAAATGAATGTTTAAGAAAATCTACATTCGTCAAAAGAAGGCAAGAAATACCGAGAAAAGGGAATAAAAAGCAGGCAAGACAAAAAGCACCTGAGAAAGTGGTAGGAGATTGCACAGCGACTACTATTGAGGGTAAATTGTGATTGGGGCGAAATGGCAGATGGGAAATTCTAGACTGTTTAGGATACTTGATCTGGGTATTGAATTTATAGATGTTTATTTCATGATTATTTTGATCTGGGTATTAAATTTATAGATGATTGTTTCATTTAAGCAGTATATTCATATTTTTTGCACATGATTACAGTCTAAAATTTAAATTAAGAATGAAGGTTCACCTTGCTGACTTGGAGGAGTCCATGTTTTTTGTTCTCATTTCCAAGGCATTATGTCATTTCACAAGTTAGGGAAAGCTTAGCGGATGGACGCGGTGGAAATAGCAAGATGTTAGGAAATGCATGTGCTCTGATAATAGGGAAGGACTGAAATTCATGGAAGCCAAATAACATGAGTAGCACAAGGTGGAATACTATACCTCCTAGCAGAAAAAAGAAAATTCTTATTTACATTAAAACAACTAAACATTTCCTTTAAGAACTTAAACCTGTAGTTCCCAAGGGACAAATATTGTGTTTCTATCATTTCTTTCTTTACATTTTTGGATAAATGTGATCCTTGGTAGCCCTTGACGATACAAACAAAATTTGAAAGAGTTGTTAACGGTACATCTCTGCATGATATTTCCAAATTCAGAGGTTAAGGGAAAAAAAATACGATCGTTAATGTAGGTAAGGTTCTTCTAGTCAAACATGGCACAAATTTTAAAAGAGAGATAAATACACAGTTTTATTAATTTAGTAATGGTCTCTGTATTGAGTTTATGGTTAGTTTTCAATTTTTTGTCAACTTGAATCTGTACAGCAAGTATGTAGTCTTGAAAATGGAATAAAAATTACAGTACAAAAGAATAAAGACAAGTTTTCAACATTTTTGGCATCAGGAATTCTTTAAAATCTTAAAAATTATTGGGGGCCACAAAGTCATTTGATTTATCTGCATTATATGTTTAGGTATTTACCGTATTAAAATTGAGTGATATCTTGAAAGAAGTGTATGAGTTGATTCAAAGCAATGATGACAAACTCATTATGTGTTAACATAAGTAACACATTTGCATAAAAAATTGAACAAAATAGAAATTAATGTGAAGAGTGATATTAGTTTTATTAAGCTCCTTAATATCTGATTTAATAGATTATAGCTGGATTATCATATTTAACTCCATATTTAATCTGTTAAAATATGTTATTGAGTTTAAACAAGTGTATGAAAAAAGTCTGGTCTCACAGAGAAAAATAGTTGGAAAGGGAGAAGTATTTTAATAACCTTTTCAGGTAATGGGGGACAATCTTCTTTTGATACTACACTGAAAATTTTAAAAGGGTAGTTTCTTAAAAATTAGCTGTAATGTGGAATCTGGAAACTTAAATATGAAAACTCCTAAAACTCTTAAGATTTTAAAAAGATTAATTTTACTCTAAAATCTGTTGTTCCATCTTATAATTTTTACCCATGCCCAATTTTATAATATCATCCATTAGACATTGTTTCACGGAGTTAAGCAGATCTTTTAAATGTTGGCACATTTCGTTATACAATGTCAAATAAATAACAGCTTTGTTAAATCATGGCCACCCTAACCAGAAAGATCTTTAGGTGTTTGGACAGCAGTCTGGCTCAAGTAGTGGATAAAATTTTTTGAAAATTCTTTTTTTTAATTCAGATTTTAAATTTTATCACTGACATATAGGATATTGTCAGTTTTTTCTGAAGTGAGAAGCTCACTGTTTTTCACTTTTATTCAGTCTTTACCATCCAGTAAATGTCACTTCTATTCTTCAATAAGAAATCTGGAATCCTCTGGAACTACTTTCTATCTCTCATACGCCAAACCAATTTATCAGTAGATAGTGTTGTTGATTCTTTTAAAACATATTGTGAATCCTGCCGGGCGCGGTGGCTCACGCCTGTAATCCCAGTACTTTGTGAGGCCGAGGCGGGCGGATCACGAAGTCAGGAGATCGAGACCATCCTGGCTAACACAGTGAAACCCCATCTCTACTAAAAATAACAAAAAAATTAGCCGGGCGCGGTGGCGGGCGCCTGTAGTGGCAGCTACTGGGGAGGCTGAGGCAGCAGAATGGCGTGAACCCGGGAGGAGGAGCTTGCAGTGAACCGAGATTGCGCCACTGCTCTCCAGCCTGAGCAACAGAGGAAACTCCATCTCAAAACAACAAACAAACAAACAAAAACATATTGTGAATCCGGACATCTCTTACCGGTCTACTGCTGCCACCCCTACCCATCTGTCATCTCAGGTCTCGATTAGTAGCCCGTCCTTCTACATGCTTTTTATTCCTTCTATTGTTCCTTTTGTCTTTCCATGAAGCCACCTAGCTGATTTTTGAAAAATATCATTTAAAATGTCACCCTTTGGCTCTTTGGCTCAAATTCTGTGAACTAGGGCAGAACTAATCTTTTCTTTTTTCAAAAAAAATTTAACTTTTAAGGTCAGGGTACATACGCAGGTTTGTTACGTAGGTACACTTGTGTCATGGGGGTTTGTTGTATAGATTCTTTCATCATCCAGGTATTAAGCCTAGTACCCACTAGTTTTTTTTTTTTTCCTGCTCTTCTCCCTCCTCCCACCTCTCCACCCTTCGAAAGGCCCCAGTGTTTGTCATTCCCCTCTATGTGTCCATATATTCTCATCATTTAGCTCACACTTATAAGCTTGCTAAGGATAATGGCCTCCAGCTCCATCCATGTCCCTGCAAAGGACATGATCTCATTCTTTTTTATGGCTGCATAGGACCCCATGATGTATATATACCACATTTTTTTAATCCAGTCTATCATTGATGGGCATTTGGATTGATTCCATGTCTTTGCTATTGTGACTAGTGCTGGAAAGAACATACACATGCATGTGTCTTATAATTAAATGATTTATATTCCTTTGGGTATATACCCAGTAATGGGATTGCTTCATTGAATGGTATTTCTGTCTTAGGTCTCTGAGGAATCACCACTGTCTTCCACGATGGCTGAATTAATTTACACTCTCACCAACAGTGCGTACGTGTTCCTTTTTCCTCCACAACGTTGCCAGCATCTGTTATTTTTTGACTTTTTAGTAATAGCCATTCTGATTAGTGTGAAGTAGCATCTCATTGTGGTTTTGATTTGCATTTCTCTAATGATCAGTGATGTTTTCCAAAAGAAAACTCATTTTTCTTGCACTGTTGAGCTGATTACCATCAGTTCCAAACCTCTTCCCTTTACCCTGCTTGCTGGCGTTGCCTTGTCTGCGGCACGGTGTGAAACTTCATCTGCAGCATCTGCTAGAGGGACACTGGAGAAAGTTGAGGCTCTTTCTAGTTCTGAGTGCTCCTCTTACCTTGCTCTTGTAGGGGACAGCAGCCAACAGTGGCTAATCACCTCTCTGGGGACAGAGCAGGTCACAGGCAGCACCTAGGGGAGCAGCTTCTCAGTGTTTCGTCAGTGTAGAAACTCAGCAAAATTCTCTGCTATCAAGCAGGCCACATCCTCACCCTCTCCAAGGAGGTCTAGCACTCAGCTCTGGTGTGTGTGTGGGAGATTCTTCCAGATTTGTTTTTTCCTGCAGTGCTTGCCTGAAGTCCTGGAGCGTGCAGTGGCAGCTCCCTGAATTTGCTGTCCCTATTTTGTGTGTGTGTTTGCTTGGCCTTTCACAAGCTTGTCCAATGCACAACCCAGGGCTGGTTTGAATGAGGCCCAACACAAACTTGTAAACTTTCTTAAAACACTATGAGCTTTTTGGCTGGGTGCCAGTGGTTCACGCCTGTAATCACAGCACTTTGGGAGGCTGAGGCAGGCAGATCACCTGAGTTCAGGAGTTCAAGACCAGCCTGGCCAACATGGTGAAAACCCGTCTCTCTCTACTAAAAGTACAAAAATTAGCCAGGTGTGGTGGCACATGCCTGTAATCCCACCTACTCAGGAGGCTGAGGCACAAGAATCGATTGAGTCTGGAGGCAGAGGTTGCAGTCAGCAGATTTCATGCCACTACACTCCAGCCTGGGTGACAGAGTAAGACTCTGTCTCAAAAAACAAAACAAGGCTGGGTAGAGTGGCTCACGCCTGTAATCCCAGAACTTTGGAAGGCCGAGCCGGGCAGATCACGAGGTCAAGAGATCAAAACCATCCTGGCCAACATGGTGAAACCTCGTCTTTACTAAAAAGACAAAAATTAACTGGGCGTGTGACTGTAGTTCCAGCTACTCAGGAGGCTGAGGCAGGAGAATTGCTTAAACCCAGGAAGCGGAGGTTGCAGTGAGTCGAGATGATGCCACTGCACTCTAGTCTGGCAACAGGGCAAGACTCCATCTCAAAAAAAAAAAAAAAAAAAAAGAACAATAAAAACAAGAACAACAAAAACTCAAAACAAACAAAAAAAACACTATGAGGTTTTTCTGTGACTTTTTTTTGTTTTAGCTTATTAGCCATCATTAGTTCATGTATTTTTTGTGTGGCCTGAGACAATTCTTCCAATGTGGCCCAGGGAAGCCAAAAGATTGGACACCCCTGCTTTAAGAGATAATTCCCTGAAATAGTTAACAGCTATTTACTTTCAATTTTCCTTATTCAAATTACTGTGCAGTTTCAGTCTCCTGGTTGGACAGTAACTGACCACAATGTCTCCCAAGGCCCTGCATGATTTAGTTCCTGGCATTGCTCTGAAACTGTCGTCTACCATCCTCCCCTTGTGCACTTTGCTCTGGTCTCACTGATGGACACGTTCTTCCTAGAACATCCTCCTTCTTAGATTTGTCTTACTTTTTACCTAGAATCTTCTTCTTGCTATTCAAATACCTCATTAGCAGAATTTTCCACATATGGTATAAAATAGTGCTTCCAATACAACACTTTCTCTCTAGCCTGCTTCATTTTTCATAAAAGTTCTTGTCACCACATGACATGTTACAGTCATTTATTTCCTGGCTCTCTGACTCTTCTCACTGGAAAGTTATGTCCTTGACAGCATACACAGTCGTTTTGTTCCTGGTTAATCCTTGTGCCTGCACCTCCATATAACCTAGCACATAGTAGACAATTAAACAGCTGAGAGTTAATGAATAAATGAAGTAGTATACTTCCTAGATGAGAAAACTGAGACTCAAAAGTGATAAGTACCAAATCAGTATAACATAAAAAGTTAGGAGTTTAAGCTCTTTGGGGAGAAATGTGGGTTTAAATGTGGGTTTTGCTATGTCCTACTAGTGTAACTTACATATATTTCTTAAATTCTCTGTGCCTCATTTTCCTTATCTGAAAAATGTAGATTAAATGGTAACTAGTTTATACTGTGGCTATATAGAGTAAATAAATTATGTATATAATATGCCTAGTACAGTGCTTGACACACATTAACGATTCCACATATTTAGTTATTTGTACAATTATCTGTAGCTGCAAAACTATAAATGCAGTCTCGTCATCTTTCTGGAGAGATAGCAAGAGAAAGGTTAAGTTTATAAAATGCCTAAACAATAAAAACTATATTATTGAAGTAAAATGCCTAAACAAGGGCTGGTTTTAATATCAACTAATTAGTAGCTGCCTGATAGTAAGAACTAACTCTAAAATCAAGTAGACAAGAAAATGGTTGAGAAGGCTGACCAAATCCTACGCTATACTGCACGTTCAGTAACCGTGTCACAGCAGTGATGCCATATTGCTTTTCTTTGATTGAATCGTGGCATCACAGATGAGAACCAAGGGACTAGATAGATCATAGGTAGATAGGTAACACACACACATGCAAACATTCATACGTATCTACATATGTAGATAGATACATCCATATCCGGATTCATACATGGGTAGAGAGATTTTTTAAAACTGCTGAACCCAAATCCAGTGATCTATGAAAGCGAAGGACAAATACAGTTATATAAAGAGTCTTTCAATGAATTTTCAGCAGATATAGATCTTTTTGTGCTGAAACAGAAGATCACTGTTGCCTTTCTTTTGTAAACACAGGTCTATGACTGGCTAAAGGGATTATATGAAAACTGAGCATTTTCATTCTGTATCTAGTTTTAGAAATTGAGGAAAATGTCTATTGTGAAATCTTAAAGTTTCTGAACTTAGTTTACCTTTGAAAATAGTGTTGTATGCCCCTTGAAGGTAACTGGTATTTTATTTTGGTTAAATATTTTCTAGCAGAACCCTGAATCAAGTCGCTTTGATATTTCCATATCAGCCTCCTGAGTAGCTGGGACCACAGGCATACACCCCCATGCAAGACTAATTTTGATATTTTTTGTAGGGACAGGGTTTCGTCATGTTGGCCAGGCTCATCTCAAATTTCTGACCTCGAGCAATCTGCCCACCTCAGCCTCCATGGATCATGGAGAGCACTTTTCACCATTCTGCATTATTTTGTTTGCTGCCTGGCGTCTCCTCAGGAGCCACCTGGGTTCTGGCCCCAAATGCCCCAGCCCAGCCCAGGGGAACCTGGGAGGTGCTCAATCCATAATCCTGGCTGCTCCCTGGCCAGAAGAGCCCTTGGTGGCTCTGTCAGCCCACCTGGGTGACCCTGGCCTCTGCCCTGGGGAAGCTCCCATCCCTCTGGATTGCCCATCTCCCCTAGGACCCCTACAGCCCCCGAAATGCGTTGACACTGAATCGTTCTGTAAACACCACGGGCCTTGACTCCACATCGCTCTCTAAACATCATGTGGGACCTCTTGCCCTTCTCCTTCATGACCTGTAGGGCAGGGCCAAGAGGAGGAAGCAGCCTCAGAACACACAAAAGACTCCCTGCTCCAAACGGCAGTCATCCCTCCATCAGCACTTCTGGAAGGAAAGGAGGAAGGTTTCCTTCTGCAGAAAGCTCCTTTTTTGCCTTGTTTCTGAAACCTGGGCGGGTCAGCAGAGCCCAGTGCACCTGTGGTGCCTGAGTCACCGTCTGTGCCCAGGATATGCGTCTGACCACAGCCCCCACCCCCAACCCGGGCTCGATGTTCCCTCCAGCTGGAGTCCTGGGCTCCTGACATGGCCTGACCTGTTTGTCCTGCCCTGGCCGAGTATGGGAGGGCCTTATCTTGTATCCCCCTGGGTTCTTAGCCTTGACTTCCTCAATGTTTAGAAGGAGTGAGCACGCCCAGTCCCTCACCGGTGGGGGGGAATTCCTCTGTAAACCCTGTGAGACAGAAACAGACAAAATGCTTTAGTGAGACAGGACACGGGGCGACTCAGGGAGGATCAGAGCCTGAGGGTTCTGGAAGTCTCCAGCCTTTTTCGGGTCCCAGGGAGAGGCAATTGAAAGTGTGAAGGAGCACTCAGGGTTGTGCACCCTGACCTGGACCTTTTCCTTTTTTCGGGTCACCAGGACACGTCCCTACCCCTGAGCTAGGGGTGGCCCAGGTCCTGGTATTAGGTTTTCTCCTAGAAAGGCGATGCTTGCATGGATGGGCAAAATGCTGGCAACCAGGCCTGGTGTCCTCTGGGTGAGGACAGGGTGCCACCAACCCGCTGAGAGGCAGACGGTGCCAGGTCATGGCCATGGGCGCCTGTCTCCTGGCTCTGTAGAGAACAGTCACGGGGCCACTCCCTCCCCATGTTACCTTCTTGCTGTTCTTATATTTTGGCCAGTCTCCAAGCATCTTCAGCCACTTGTCGGTGGTTTTATTTCCTGATCTCTTTGCTATCAAATGAGCCAGGATGGAGTTAGCGGAAGTGTCTGGCCTCTGGCAGCAGCCCATGGATGCTGGGTCCTGGGCTCCAGGAACTGGAAGGAGCCAGGAAAGGACAAACCCTGGGGAACTGAGACCCTCTGATAGAACAGGCATCAGCTGCCTGGACTCCTGATAGCAAGACTCAGCATCTTCAGACCACAAAAAGCTTGGATTATGGTTGTTTCCAATCCTTCAGCTGGGGTCCTGGAACAAGAAGGCAGTGACTTCTGAGCAAGACTGTGGTTCTTAGTTTGGGTTTTGGTTGAACCACCATGGGGCAGAGTCTTGGGTTCAGGTGGAGCAGGAACTGCCATTTCTCCCAGTGACAGTGTCACTCCCAGTCACCACAACTTCGGCCCATAGGCTGCCCCCTCTGCCTTGCCCACCAGCCCTGATTCCCTATCCCTGGGGCAGCCTCACACGCAGCAGGCACAGGCTCTTATCTTCACCTCCAGGGCACTGACAGGAGCCAGCTTTGTCTCACTGTAAGGCAACTCAGACAGAGCTGAGGACATGTATAGGCCAGGAACCATCTCCCTCCCTGAGAGGGCCCCAGCCCCTCCGATCCACCCTAAGTCTCAGCCCGGAGGAAGGCACAGGGAAGGAAGGCAAGGCCTCCCTGCGGAGCTGGGCACATGGTCCCCGTGAGAACCCTGGAAAAGAAGGAGTGCGAGGCTGGCCTGGCGGTGACCACTCGGGGCCTGTGAGAGGCCTCAGGCTGCACAATGGGAATGCGCCTCCTGGGCTGGAGGCGGCACCCTCTGTGGGAGCTGAGAAAGTCCAGTCCTGAGACAGGATGGGTGCCGCCTAGGGTGGGTGGCCAAGCCCTGACTGACAGCAGTGCCTTGGGAGTGACCCCATCACCCACCAATGTCCAGAGAGCCTGGCCTGAGAGCTGCCCAGTGCCCTGAGGACGCACCTGGAGCCCTTCGCACCTGACACTCCCCACAGGCCTTGCAGGGTCTGACCTCCCAGTGTGCACCTGTCTCTCCCTGCAGCCTGGCCGTTGACCCTGGCTGTTCCCCATCTTCCCCCATCCTGCCCAGCCCAGAGACCATGACCCTCTCTCCAGCTACCCTGGCCATCCTGTGACCCTCTTCCTGTCAGCGCCTAGGCATGAGACCCCCAGGTGTCTCACTGGGCTTCCCAGCCTGCTGGAGAGAAGCCTGGGTTGACAAGGGTGACCAAGAGCCCTGCCAACAGTGGGGATGGCCCCACCACCCCGCTTCCAGCCAAAGCTGGCTCTCAGGGCAGTCAGCCTTCATCCTTCAGCCTCCTTCCAGCCACTGCAGCAGCCAGGACATGGGGTGCCCGGCTGTCCTACCTGCACCGACTCGGCCCCCCCTCTACCCTGCACAGTGCTGACTGAGCCAGCGGGAACCAGAGTCTCTGGAGGGCCACGCAGAGCCTTGGGGACTGACCAAGTCCCCCCACTGAGGGGTCCCAGGTGTGCCACTGTTTCCTGCCTGCCCCATCTGTCATCCTCCCAAGGCTATCAGCTCCACCCTGGGCTGGCTTGGTTCAGGTGCGTCCCAGAAGTGGCAGGTCTCATGGGCTCACCCCGCCCCTCTTCCCCAGACTCCTCCTTCTCTCAATCCTGTGAGTCCTGAGGGGCTGACTCCAGGCTGGGCTCCCCTTACCAGGCCCAGATCCCTTCCCAGCACCACTCCCGGGGCCTTCAGCTGCATGCTCTGTTACTCCCCAGCCTCATTGTGAGATGCCAAGGCCAGGCCCTCCCCTTCTTGTTCCCCAGCCTCCCACGGTCACAGCCATTGATGTCCCCATGCACCTCCCTACAGTATGCCTCAGCTGGGTCCCCTGAGCCCTTGGAGACCTGCTACACAATGGCCCTCAGGGCTGGCCAGGGGCCCCCTAGCCTGTGGCCACCACCCCCAGATCTCATCAGGGCAGCCCCCAAGGGGACAGGGCCAGACCCACAGGCTGCCCCCTCTTCTCCTGCTGATGTGGAGACCTAAGTGCTGAGAGCTCAGGGGTCAGACCCAGCCCCCTCTCTGTCCCACCCGCTCTCCCAAGCTCCCTAGATGGGCCTCAAGGCTCTGCCCTAACCCTGACCACGGGCTGGACCTGCAGGAGAGGCAGGGAGGAGTTCTGACCCTGGAGAGGAGGTTGGCCAGAGCCAGGGAGACATGTCCTGCCTCAGAGAATCTTTCTAAAAACAAAACCTGTCCCTGAGGTGAGACCGATGTGTCAGGGGTCAGAGGACTCACCACACAATTCCGAGGCGATCAGTGAATTTCCAGATGTCAACATGCTCATGCTCCATGTCCACTGTTGACCCAGCTCCGTGTCCCTGTGACCCAGAGGGGGCCAGGGAGAGGGGGGCAAGGTGAGGCGCTTGCGGTCCTGAGGGCGTGGACAGCCTGTCCCGGCCCTGTGATCTTAAGGATCCCAGGAGCCTTTGACCAGGCACAGCGAGGGAGGAGAGGCCCCACCTCTCTTGAGGGAGCGGCCCCACCTGTACCTGCTCATACTTTTCAATAATGTCCCCTCACCCATGCACATGTGGGGTATCCTCATCCATCACCATCCCACAAGACCAAGTCATCCAATGGCTCTGCTGTACCCGAGTGCCCAGAAAACACCCAAACCACTCCTGCCACACCCCTAGACACCCTCCGGCCCGAGGAGCCCCATTCTACCACCCCTTCCAGGTGACGGGGGCCAGACCCAGTGACCCCACCCCTTCCTCAGTCTCTGGAGTCCTTGCATCCCACCTGGGGTGGGCTCCTTCCTGAGGACTTGAGCACAGGGCAACCTGGAAAGAGAGGCCCATTGTCCTCAAGTGCTCTCAGGTGGATACACACCTGCCCCAGCAGGGCAAACGGCGTCCACCTGTCGAGTGTCAAGGGCTCACGATGAGCTATTCCGGTCACCTGGGGCAGATGGGGTCAGGACTGGACATCTGTATAAGATCAATCTCCATGAAGATGCCCAGTTTTCTGTAGGAAGCAAGACATCTGGTGACTGCTCCATTCTACTCCGGTTCTCACGCACTCTGGCCGGGGGAGACGCACTCCCCCAGGACCCCATGTGTCCATTGGGTCCCACAAGGATCATCAGTGACCACACCTGAAGTCTGAGTTGGCGAGACCTCCTCCCAGCTTAAGGCACAGAATTGGACTGAGAACCCCCGCCTCCCCACCACCCATAGGGCCTCCATTTTAGTGACTCTTCCAGGGCCAGGCTCTGCCCCACTGAAGTCTGGAACCCCAGGGAGATTTGGAATCCAGGGCAGGGAGGCCACAGAGGTCAGGGCTTGAGTCCAGCACTGCACAGGGCAGGGCTGAGAGCACATCCCAGGCTCACATCTGGGTCCCTGGGCCAGTATCGGCTCCTCTGACCCTAGACAGCTCACTTGTCAAACGGGTGCATTTGGGGACAGCACCCACCCCACAGAGTTGCTGTGAGGATGCAGGAAACAACCGTCTACACAGTCAGTGCAGAATGGGCACCTGGTGAGTGCTCAGGGATGACCCTTCTCGGCACCTGCCCAGAGGACAGCACTGCCCACCAGGTAGCGACTGTCCCACGTCGGCAGGGAGGGAACACAGCAGGTCACACTCACCTGAGTCTGCTGATCCAGCTGTGCCTCTCACTTAGGAAAACCTCCTCTATGCAGAACCAGACACCGCTGTGTGTCTTGTCTCCAAGAGCTCCAGATACAGAGAGGGCAGGCAGGTAGGCGGGAGGGTATGCAGCACCAGTGACATTGTGGAGTCATGGCACCCATTACAGACCCAAGCAGGGCCTGGAGTCAGCATCCTCCCATCCCTGAAGTTTCAACATGCGTGTGTGCAGCGTGTTTGTGCAGGTGAGCGTGCACATGTATGTGAGTACACTAATGTGTGGATGCATGTGTCACTGCTCTGGCCAGGCCTGGCTGCCCAACTCATGTATGCACCCAGATCCTTGTTGCTGTCACCACCCCCACCCTAGGACCCGTAGCTAGCATCAGAACATCTATGTGTCCTCCCCAATCGCAGACCTCCCAATCTGGGGCAGTCCTGGGGATGCAGATGGGGGATGGGTGGCTGACAGTTGAGGGCAGAGGGCAGAGGGCGTGCCCCTTCCTTAGCAGGGGACTCAGCTAGGGTGTAATGTGCTAGGTCTGTGTGGCAGGGCTGGATTCCATACACCACCTCACCTCCTCCTCCTAGTAACCCTCTGGGGTGCCATGACTCCTCCCTGCTATGGATGGAGGAAAGTGATTGATCTGCCGGAGACATAAAACTACATGATCCTTCTTTCCACAATAAACTGGAGGGTCAAAACAGGCAAGAGTAGGTCAAGGTCTTTTAAAAGCCATACCTGAAAGGTTTCCAATAACAGTTGATTTGGTGGTAACTCAGTCACACAAACAACCACAACAAAAGACACAACTATCAGAGATTTTCAGGATCGCCTCAAAAACACCATCTAACATTAGGGAGTTCAAAAAGGCATGAAGTTTCAGAAATCAAATTTTATTTAAACGTCATTTGTATAAACTGGTAATTTAACACTATTAATAAATCCTAGGGCAGAAGACAGATTAGAGACCCCGGGGCACAAGTGCTGAGTTTGGAAGATTTGATGCTGTACCCTTTGAAGCCCCCACCTGGTCCCCACGCCCCTTGCCTGCCTGTTAAGAAGAGCCCGTCCCAGGGAGCAAATCAGGGGCAAATAGCCCAGAAGCCCAGTAGCAGAGAGACCTCCATGCCTGAAGGAGGAGTCCACCTCTGGGAGCAGGAGGAGCTGCTGGAACCCTTCCTCACAGGCTCCTTTTCCTGCTCTCAAGCACCTCCAGCTTGCAGATAGACAGCCCCAGCACCAGCAGAGTGAAAAGGTCCCGATGCAGCAGGGCTGTGACTCTAGTAAATAAAAGAAGCCTCTCTTTAGTGAGATAGAGGAACTCAGGCTGCACGCCCTGGTCTCCGACACCAAGGCTCGCACCATGCCCAGGACTAGGGGCAGCGTGGGAGCTGCTGGCTGGAGCCTTGCTCGCAATCTCCTCTCTGCCACATCTATCTCCAGCTACGCTCTCAGCTCCAGGGTTGAAGCCAGTGGCTATAGCAGGTGGCATGAGGTCTGGCAGTTCCTCGCTTGGCTGGTCCTTGGCTGTACCGGTGCAGGGCCCGGAGGGCTCTGGAGCTACCTCTAGCTGCAGTGCTGCCTCTGAATGGGGCCTTCCCCATGCTGTGGACTCTGGCTCCGTAGCGGGCACTGGAAGTTCCTCTCTCTCTGCACGTGCGGCAAGAACTGAAAAAGGAGAAAGGGTCACTGACCAGCTTTTCTATGTCTGAGCCCCAGAGTTCAATCTCTGCTGACCAGACCCCCACTGACCAGACCCCTGAGCGATGGTGCTCAGAGTCCCCTAGCAATGGCCCTTCTGAGTCCACAAACTCCTCCTTCCCCTCATCAGCACCGACAGGTGACTGAGAGTCTTCTCAGGACTGGACCCCAACTCCAGGACACAGGGAGGGGCAGTTGGTCCCAGGTTCTGGGTGTCGAGCTTCATGCTTGCACCACAAGGTCCTCTGGACCATCTCAAAGGGGGCGGTGATGTGACCTGGCACACCTGGACACACTGTCTGGGCCTATCCCTGAGCCACACAGCCAGAGGAACAGGAGGATGTTTGTCAACCCAGGCACCCCACTCTGCTGGGTCTCCCAGGGTCCTTCCCATGGAGGCCAGATCCAGAGACACAGCACAGAGACCGCAGGGTGACCAGCCCAGAACCCTTGAGACTAGGCCAGGGATGACACGAGGACTGTCCCCAGACAGCCAGAAGACCCTTTGCTAGTTTCTTGGTACTTCATTTCTCACCAGCTACCCTTCCCCTACCAGGAATCCCGCTCACGCAGAGTCAGTGAGGAGAGGAGGATGGTCACAGAATCCATGGAAAGAAAGAAAGCAAAAGTTGGTGGGAGGCCGAGACGGGTGGATCACGAGGTCAGGAGATCGAGACCATCCTGGCTAACACGGTGAAACCCCGTCTCTACTAAAAAAATTTAAAAAACTAGCCGGGCGTGGTGGCGGCACCTGTAGTCCCAGCTACTCGGGAGGCTGAGGCAGGAGAATGGCGTGAACCCGGGAGGCGGAGCTTGCAGTGAGCTGAGATCCGGCCACTGCACTCCAGCCTGGGCGACAGAGCGAGACTCCGTCTCAAAAAAAAAAACAAAACAAAAGTTGGGTGGGGAGAAGAGTTGGGAGTGTAGCGTTGTAAGGGTCCTACACTATGCGGATTATTTGAGGGTTGGCTGTGATTAATTAAAGGTGTGTCTTGTACACAACCTTTACACACACACACACACACAGAGAGTCTTGCTCCATCACTCAGTCTGAAGTGCAGTAGCCCAAACACAGCTCACTACAGCCTTGACTTCCTAGGCTCAAGCAATCCTCCCACCTCAGCCTCCTGAGTAGCTGGCACTGCATGTGTGGGCCCCCATGCCTGACTGCTTTTGAAATGGTTTCTTGTAGAGACGGGATCTTACTGTGTTATCCAGGCTGGTCTGGACCTCCTGGCCCCAAGCAATCCTCCAGTCTCAGCTGGAAGTGTTGGGATTACAGGCATGAGCCACTGCACTCGGCTTACACATGTTTTTAAGAGGCATAAATATGAAGGTCAGTGTTGCCATGAAGTCAGGCAGGGGTTGGCAAACTATGGCCCACAATCCAGATGCAGTCCCCCTCCTGTCGTGGTGAATAAAGGTTTATTGGAGCCACAGTTCCTCCCCTGTGTTCACTTCTTGTCTGTGGCTGCTTTGGGGCTGCAGTGGCAGAGCTGAGTAATTGCTGAGTATGTGCAATAAAGACCACAGGGTCGACGAAGCCCAAGATGCTTACTACCAGGTCCTTTGCAGAAAAATCTTGCTGAGCCCTGGGGGGAGGGCAAGGTGGCAGCGGGGAGGCCACTGGGGAGGCTGGTACAGTAATCCAGGCGAAAAATGATGGGGGCTCAGATTAAAGCGGTCATGACAAATGGATGGAATCAGGATATATTTGGTGGGTAGGACCAACAATACATGGATAAAATGGACAGTATTTAGGTATTTAGAGTTTCAGATTTTCTTTCTGCCAAAGGATCCCTCTCTTAAAAAAAATTACACAAAAGATCAATTAAAAAAACTGACCAAAAAAACATGTCAACAAGATTATTTGTGTGAATGAAGCTGGGTTGAGCCTGGGCACCTTGTCTTTTCAGCACCCCTAAACAGCCCGGCTGTTCCAGAGGCACCCTACAGAGCCCCTTGGGTTCAGACGAGCAGAACTTGAAACCACAGATGGGAAGGAATAGAAATCTGCGCATCTTTCACACAAGCCGTAACGTTCTAAGCCGCATCTTTGCAGCACACTGACGTGGGGCTACTTCACCCACAGCCAGCAAGTGATTGCACCAGTGCTGGGATTTGTGTCCACCCTGTTATAAGAAGGCAGCTGCCTGCGTGAGGCTATGGCGGTGAGGAAACAATGCCACCCGGGTCTCACCATTAGCTGTGTGGACTGGCTGTACCATGGGCCAGACGCATGTCTTGGGCAGACACTTTTTAGATGCCAACTTGCCTGTAGACAAAGATGACGCAGAGGTGGCCTCAGGGAGGGCCTGCGTGATGGGTTGAACTTGTCCCCTGAAATTCCTATGTTGATGTCCTTAGCCCCAGTACCTGAGAATGTGATCTTATTTGGAGATAGCGTCTTATGGAAATAAGTTAAATGAAAAATGAGGTCAGTAGGGGGTGCCCAATTCAATATGACTGATGTCCTTATAAAAGGGCAAATTTGGACACAGAGTCACACATAGAGGGAAGATGAGGTGAAGAGACACAGAGCAAGCCACCTACACGCCAAGAGAGAGGCCTGGAACAGAGCCTTCCTGGACCGCCCTGGAAAGAGACCTACACTGCCGACACCTTGATCTTGCTCTTGGACCTACAGCCTTCAGGACTGTGAGACAGTGAGATTCTGTTGCTGAAGCTGCACAGTCTGTGGTACTTTAAGGGAGCCCTAGCAAACCAACGCAGCCTGGTAGCCCACAGTTGGTGAAAAGATGGAATGAGCAATGGAGACCCAGGCTTCCTGTCTACACCTCCCAAAGTGTGCTACGGGATCCTTTGCTGGGCGTAGGTTTGCAAGATAATTTTGGCAGGGGGCGGGGTGCAGGGTGCATAATTTCAGTGTTCATTATCATGTGTTTATCTTACTGTGTAAATGCTTATAAGAATAGTTAACCAACTTATGGTTTATATGCTACTCAAGATACAGATTTAAATGCTAATAAAAATGGATGCAAATGAAAACACTGTCCTGCTGTGGTCCAGGGAATCTCGATCTTTCTTTCAGAGAGACTTGCAGCCTTAAGCAGGAGCTGCCCTCTCCTTGCTGCCTACTGCACGCCCCTACAACACACACACATGCACACACACATACCTTTGCACACAGCTGGACACAGGTACACTGTGCTTCATGCCCTCATTAAGGAGGCATGGAAGGGAATGTGTGTCTGTAAGGAAATGAAGACGGCTCAAGCCCCTCATTCCCTGGGTGTTTGCACAGGTGTCCTCTCTGCTGACCATTCTTTGGTCTCTTTCTCCTCTTAGTGAAAGGAGAAGCAGAGCCCCAGCGGGTACCCAGCTACTTTGGGCCCAAGCCAAGGTCACAATCTTCCTCGGGAGCCTGGTGAGAGACGGGCACTACTGGTCCTCCCAAACCGAGGGAGCAGCGTTCAGTGGAGCTGTGAGCCCAGGAAGGTCATAGACGGGACGACTCGGTTTATTAGACACAACCAAAATCCAGTGAGGAAGGGCAGTCACCAAAGGTTTTATTCTCCAGGAGGAGGGGCTCTCGGGGGCTGTGAGCAGCTGGCACAAGGACTTTATTGCCCATGTGGTTAGGTGATGACGACCTACAAGTGCACTGGAAACTGGGACCCAGAGTGCCCTGACCTGCTCTCTCTCTTCCCTCTCTCCCTCTCTCCCTTTCTCCCTCTCTTCCTCTCTCCCTTTCTCCCTCTCTGCCTCTCTGGCTTCTCTGTCTCTCTTGTAATCTCTTGCCCCTTTCCCTATCTCTCTTTCTCTCTCTCTGCTCTCTCCATCCTCCTCTCCCTCCCAGCCTCCTCTGTTTCTCCCCCATCTCTCTCTACCCATCTTTCGCTTTCCACCTCTCTCTTCTCTCTCCCCATCTCTCTTCTCTCTTTCTCTCTCCCCCTTCCTCTCCCTCCTCACCCTCATTCGTGCTCCCTGGCACCCATCCTAGGCTGCTGCTAAGGCAATGCCAAGGCTGCTGTCCTGTCACAGTGTCCCCACTTCCAGCATCTACACATGAGAAGATGTTTAACATCATTAGTCATTAGGGAAATGCAAATCAAAACCACAATGAGATATCATTTTGCACTCGTTAGGATGCTGTTATCAAACAAATGGAAAATAGCCAGTGTTGGAGATGTGAAGGAACGGGAACCCTCACGTATTGCTCATGGGAATGTATAATGCAGTGACCTATGGAATGTATAATGTATAATGTGGAAAAGTTTGGCAGTTCCTCAAAAAGTCAACATGAAACTACCATATGACCCAGTAATTCCACTCCTAAGTAGATGTCCAAATCTCCTGACAGCAGGGTTGCAAACAGGTATTTGAACTCAGGAATGGAAAACCAAACATCCAGGCCGGGCGCAGTGGCTCAAGCCTGTAATCCCAGCACTTTGGGAGGCCGAGACGGGCGGATCACGAGGTCAGGAGATTGAGACCATCCTGGCTAACACGGTGAAACTCCGTCTCTACTAAAAAATACAAAAAACTAGCCGGGCGAGGTGGCAGGCGCCTGTAGTCCCAGCTACTCGGGAGGCTGAGGCAGGAGAATGGCGGGAACCCGGGAGGCGGAGCTTGCAGTGAGCTGAGATCCGGCCACAGCACTCCAGCCTGGGCGACAGAGCGAGACTCAGTCTCAAAAAAAAAAAAAAAAAAGGAAAACCAAACATCCTATGTTCTCACTGATATGTGGGAGCTAAGCTATGAGGATGCAGAGGCATAAGAATGATACAGTGGACACTGGGGACTTCAAGGGAAGAGTGGGAGGGGGGCGAGGGATAAAAGACAACAAGTATGGTGCAGTGTATACTGCTCGGGTGATGGGTGCACCAAAAATCTCAGAAATCACCACTAAAGAACTTACTCATGTAACCAAATACCACCTGTGCCCTAATAACTTATCAAAAAATAAAACACAATTAAAAAAAAAAAAGATACTTGTGTCCCAACATCAAGAGCAGCATATTCACAATAGCCAAAAGGTAGAAACAGCCCAATTGTTCATCAACAGATGAATAAATGAGCAACATGTATTATATGTGCACATGGGGATACTATTCAGTTGTTAAAACAAATGGAATACTTATACATCCTACAAATATGGATGAACTTTGAAGATTTGCAACTCAAATATAATGAATAAACAGGGCTGAGCATAGCGGCTTATGCCTGTAATGCCAGGAGTTTGGGAGGCTGAGGTAGGAGGATCACTTGAGTCAGCAGTTTGAGATCAGCCTGGGCAACAAAACAAGACCCCATCTGTACAAAAAAAAATTGCTTAAATGCCGGGCCTCATGGTGTGAGCCTGTATCTCAGCCACTGGCAGGGCTGTGGAGGGAGTCTTGCTTGGGATCAGGAGGTTGAGGCTGCAGTGAGCTAGGATACCACCACTGCAATCCAACATGGGGAAGACAGCAAGATTTCTCTCTAAACATAAAAATTACATAAAATGGCTCAGCACAGTGACTCACTCCTGTAATCCCAGCACTTTGGGAGGCCAAGGCAGGTGGATCACAAGGTCAAGAGATCGAGACCATCCTGGCCAACGTGGTGAAACTCTGTCTCTCGTAAAAAAACAAAAATTAGCTGGGTGTGGTGGCTCATGCCTGTAGTCCTACCTACTCTGGAGGCTCAGGCAGGAGAATCGCTTGAACCCAGGAGGCAGAGGTTGCAGTGAGCTGAGATCATGCCACTGCACTCCAGCCTGGCGACAGAACAAGACTTCGTCTCAAAATAATGAAAACAAAAACAAGTAAGTGTGTGTCTGTGCCCATGCCTTCGAGCACGTGCATGTCAGCGTGCATAGCTGTGTGTTGTGTCTGTCTAAATAGGCACATGTGCATGCGTGTGAGTGTTGGATGCTGGAGCAGTCAGGGTTCAAGTCACTCACAGTCAGCACCTGCTCCTCAATTCCTCATTCCTGGTTCCTACAGGTCCCCCGAAGAAGCATGTAGGGCCCAAGCACTCCCTGCCACCTCTGAACCCCAAGCACAGGCATGAAAGGGTGAGTGTGGCCAACTACAGGGCCCAGGCTTGGAGGACCCTGGAGCCGACTTCTGGTGCACGTGCCACAACCGCCAGCCTGCCCTGGCCTGGCTCCTGGGAAACACTTGCCCTTGGCCAGCTGGAGAGCTGTTGATTTGGGACACAGCCCCACAGCAATCACCACTTTATCCCACCCCCAAATACTTCCTAAGGCCATTTGTTGTTAGGAGACGGGCACAGGCAGCCTGCTCTGATGGCTTCCTAGACACAGTCTCCAGGGACAGGAAGCCCGTCTGGCCCCCTTCCTATGAGGTGGCTGGGGAGGCTGGTGGTGGGCATTGGGGATGAAGGATAAATTGGGGCAGTTTGGGCATGTTGGGGTGATCAGACTCAACGCCAGGCTGTGGAGGCTACAAAGTCCGGCAGAGTCAAAGGAATGAGAAATGACAAGAGAGAAAGTGGGACCTGGGGGCCAACGCTAATATGGAGGCTGCGAAGGCCCCAAGCTCTGGGAGCCCACGCTATTTATTGGTGCTCAAACAAAGAAACAGATGGTGAGGATGTGGGGGTTTAAAAGAAGCAATGTATCCAGTGAATGAGCTACAGCTGTGATGTTGCAGCATTTTTCTTTGAAACGTATGGCTACTTGAGATAATGGGAGTGCTAGAAGTAAGGAGCCAGCAAGTCTAGCAGACATGCAAACCCTACCTCAGCTTCTCTCTCAACACTCAGCTTTTCTCCCAACAGGGCAGAGTAAGCAGCAGGAAGTTTCAGAGCCTTAGGACCACAGGGGCCCCGGCGCCCCTTGGTCAGGATGCTGAGCCCAGAGAGGGCAAGATCTTGACTTGAGGTCACAGAGCAGCAATCCCTGGCAGAACTAGCATTCCTTTTGGAGAAATTCAGAGTTTGTGGTCCCCAGGAGTCGTTCATTTACTCATGCATTCATTCGGCGATTACGTATTGAGCATCTACTATATGCCAGGCCCACTTCTAGCCCAGCATACAGCAGTGGACAAGACAAACCAATCCCCACCTCAAGGAGCTGATGCTCTGGTCACAGAGACAGAAAACAAGTGAAGAAGATCACATCACATGATGCTAAAGGCTAGCAAATAAAATTACACCACATGGAAGGCTGGAGTCACTCTGTCCAAATGGTGGCCACTAGCCCCATGTGGCTATTTGAGTTTCAAGCAATTGGAGTAATTGAAAATGAAGAGTTTAGCAGCTGGGCGCAGTGGCTCATGCCTGTAATCCCAGCACTTTGGGAGGCTGAGGCGGGCGGATCACAAGGTCAGGAGATTGAGACCATCCTGGCTAATATGGTAAAACCCCACCTCTACTAAAAATACAGAAAAATTAGCCAGGCATGGTGGTGGGTGCCTGTAATCCCAGTTACTTGGGAGGCCGAGACAAGAGAATGGCGTGAACACGGGAGGTGGAGCTTGCAGTGAGCCAAGATCACGCCACTGCACTCCAGCCTGGGCAACAGAGTGAGACTCTGTCCAAAAAAAAAAAAAAAAAAATGAGAGAGAAAATAAATGCGATAAAATGTTAATAATGGGTGAATGTAGGTGAAGAGTATGTGGCAGGGTATTTTTAATTCTTGCAAATTTTGTGTAGGTTTGAAGTTATCTCAGAACAGCAAATGTAAGAATGATTCCTGCAGACACACGAGTGATTTCAGCTGTTCACAGGGCTCAGGCAGGAAGCAGATCTCTCACCCCACTCTGATCCGGGTCACTTAGTCCAGTCCCTGAAAGCAGTGGATGGACAACCATGCCACCCTCTTTCTTCAAATACGCCTTGTTTTGTATCCTGCCCTTTTTGTGTAGCATTAGATCATGAACATTTTCCTGTGCTATAAATATCCCCTCAAACATGTCGTTTCTTGTGGCTCCCTAGTGTTCTACCTGTGATTTCCTCGGTTGCTCTGCCTTGGTGGAATTCAGTGATTCTTCTGCCTTTTCACCATTGTAAGTGATGCTTTGTAGGTTCATCTGTGCTGAACCTCTGACCAGTCTCTTCTGAAAGAGTCTAAGGAAGGAGACAGGGACATGGACCACTGGCTTTTGAAGGCATTCCGTGGGTCCTGCCACGGTGCCTTCCAGCATTCCAGAAAGGTGGGCCCAGTGAACAACCCACCAGCACAGGGCCCCGCTCCACGGTGCCCCAGCAAGGCCAGTGTCCCTATACAGCAAAATTAAACCATTTGCCAATTCAAGGCACTCCAGATGGATCTCTCTGTTTTCTTTGATGACTGATGTGTCCATTTTTGTTTCCTTCAGTGCACAAAGACTGCGCATTTTCCCGGGACTGTCAGGGTGGTTTTCTTACCAATGTGTGGTGGTTGTGAGGGTTCAATTGAGTCGATGCCTGCAAAGTGCTGGCCCAGTGCAGGAAAAGCACCCAGTGCTTGCTGGCTGTTTGCCATGCCACTGCCCGGGTCACAGGCTGGGTCTGCTACTCGCTGGCAGTGCCACTGTAGCCAGGCTGCTCACCCCACTGAACCTCAGTTTCCTTCTCTGTGAAAGGGGAGCACTTTCCTCACAGGGCTGTGGCGGAGTGAAGGCAGGTAAAGCACTTAGGAGGGCGCCCTCCCAAGCCTGGGGCACTGCAAATGCTACTGGAATTTGCACAGGAAGGAAATTGACCCTTTGTCTTATTTATTGCCCATAGTTTCCTTCCGGAATCCGAAAGCGAAAACGGAGTGTGGTGTGGCTGGCAGAGCAGACTGCCCAAGGGAGCCAGGAGGACGGGAGGACGGAAGGGGTGGGGGCGGTCTCCTCCAAGGCTGCTGTAATGCTGACCTAGAGAAGACCTCCAGAGTGGGGCATCTCCCACACTCAGCTGGCCCTGCTCCTGCCACCAGGCCTGGCACACATCGGGTGTTCCCTGAGCCACGTCGAGGAAGGAATGTCTAACTCTTGAAAACAGTCTAGAGCCATAAAGGTAGTCCTGGTTGGACCCAGACCAAACCTCAAATTGGTCCCAAGGAAGATTTCACAACTTCCTTTGAGAGATGCCTCTGTGTCGCCCAGCGCGGGTCAGGAAGTCCTTCTTGAGAACTAACCTCAATCCTTCCTGCTCGCCCTCCTCATGCTTAGGAGAGGAGGCAGCAAGGAGGGGAGGACAGATGGGCCTCTCACCTCAGAGCCCAGATGAGGTCCCGAGAAGGTGAGGCTAGGCCCTGACTCAGCCTCAGCCTACACTTTCCATTCCCTTCCTGTGACTCAACAGGGGAGGGGCCCTGGGGCCACTTACCCTCTGTCTTCTCAACCTGCAACTCCCCCCACCGCTTCCTGGATTCCTGTGACGTAGGAATCCCTCTGGTCTGTGTGGAGGAACCCAGAGCAACTTGAGCCAGAAGTGGATGTCCAAGCCGGCATGAGTCACCCCTCAAAATCAGGACCAGTGAGGGCCTGAAGAGGCCACACCGTCTCCGGCAGCCTGGCCACTTCTCACTTCTCTGGGAAAGTGGCCTGGAGCTCGCATGGCATCTGGGCCCAGCCCCTGCCTCTGACCTGCACTGCCCCCTGTGTCACCCGCCTCCAGGGTGACCCTCGTCCTGGCATTCAGACAGCTCCACCCACTGCTTCAAACAAACCTCTTCCACCCTGGTTCAAACATTAACCAGCTGTGTGACTTTTTAGAAGCCCTTCCCGTGTTTAAAAACCAAGCTGGGAGGATGCTGCACCACTGCCATCATGGTTCTCACTGAACCGTCACAGGAGAAACCGCATTTCTTGCGCCATGGCTGTGTGCAGAACAGGCTTCCCACGGTTGAGTCCCCCAGGCCCCCAGAGACACTGCCAGTGAAATGCCATCAGCCTCAAGCATGGTTCTTGGTACCCAGCCCTGGTAAAACCACGTGTCTCAGGCCTTCTGAACCACAGTGCCCAGAGCTCTGGCTGGGTTTTGTCCCAGGGGACAAGACTGGCCAACCCCTGGCTGAGCTGGAAGAATAGCTCCCTCAGCTAGCAGGGACCTGCCCCTGTTGCAATTTGGACTAAGTAAATACTGACAGGAGCAGCCTGCATGCCAGGCCAGGAGGGACAGAGGCAAACTCTGTACTCTCAGAGAGCTTAGAAGCTGGGGTTGGAAAGCATGGGAAAGGGTCAGACACCCAAGAGAAACAAGTGCTGTTGTCCATCAAAAGTAAACTTACTGCATTCTATAAACTAAAAACAAACAAATGTTCTCCTGCATTGCATAGCAAAGGAAAAGACCAAATGACTCTGCCATGCAACAACTTAGATCAATCTCGCAGATAAAGTTGGACGAAAGAATCCAGACGCAAAAGAGCATGCACAGTATGGAATTCAAAAACAGGCAAAAGTCATCTATGGAGACAGAAGTCAGGGTGGTGGTTTCCTGGTGGGGCTGGTGGAGGATGGGGTTATTGATGGGAAGGAGGCACCAGGGAGCTTTCCGGGGTCCTGGAAATGTTCCATGTCTTCATCTGGGGTGTGATGATGGGGTGGACACATTTGTTAAAAGGCATTGAGTTGCACACCAACATTTGTGTGCTTTGCTGAAAATTTTGCCTCCATTTTAAGAAGAAGAGGAGGGAAGAAAAACCCATGGGGAGACCAGCTGGGATCCCTTGCTGCTGACTCGCAGGCATTGCCTTCGTGCCTCATGATTGTCAGGCCATTAAGGCCCCCTGGCAGCCTGGTAGACCTAGAAGTATCTATGCCAATAAGACACAGATTGTTGGCTCCACCCCCAGTTTCTGAGTCAGGAGGTCTAGGGGGGCCCTAGAATTAGCATTTCTAACAAGCTTGCAGGCCATGCTGAAGCTCTGGCCCAGGAACTGTGCTTTAGAAGAGAGAGTAGAATGTGGTACTGGCTACAGCATGTACTATGAGATCCCTCCAAGTTGGGAAGGACCCAGGTAAGTTCACAGAGGAGGTGCCCTTGAAAGATCAGTAAGATCTGAAAATGCCCAGACAAGCAGGAACTGCTGGTTCCAGGGAAGGAAGTTAGTGTGAGGCAAAGCAGAGAGGCTGGGAAGTGCGGCGAACAGCATTCCAGGCCTCAGGAGGGCAGGGCTGGCAGACAGATGTCTGAGTCCATTTTGTGCTGCTATAACAGAATACCTGAGACTGGGTCATTTATAATAATCAGACATTTATGTGGCTCATAGTTCTGGAGGCTGGGAAGCCCAAGGGCATGGTGCCGGCCTGAGCCCAGCATTTGGTGAGGGCCTTCTGGCTGCCTCATCCCATGGTGGAAATCAGGAGGGTGAGAGACCAAACTCACAGTCTCAAGGCCTTTTATAATCAGCATTAATCCATGCGTGACAGTGGGCACCTCATAACCTAAACACCTCCTATTAGGCCCCCGCTCCCAATACCATTGCACTGGGGGCTAAGTGTTGAATACATGCCTTTTGGGGGACACATTCAATCCACAGAAAGAGGACATCGAGGCTTCTGCTTAGGAGGTTTTGTTCTGCAAGATAAAGCTTGAAAATAGGAGGAAGCTCCAGAAAAATGGCCCTCCCCCACCCCCACTGTGGGATTATGTTCCAAAGTCAGAAAGTGAGGCACAAACCACGCGTGGTCATTTACCTGTGACAGCCTGTGATTGGCCTATGAAGGTAGATAGCCTAGCTCAGGGCTAAAGGGCTGGAGCAGATGCTGAGTTCACTGGCTGAGAGCCGGGTAAAGCCATCCGTGTGCATTAAGCACTTATACTGGATGACAAACCTGGACAAAGAGCCCTCCAGCCCTTCCCTATAACAAGCAGGAGCCAGGCAGAAGGGCAGAGGTGCAGCACAGCCGGGTCCAATGTGGGGGGCAATGTGGGGCAGGGCCAGGAAAGGGTCCTGCAGCTGTTGGCAGGCAAGCGGGTAAACAAACCCATTACAGTGGAGGTGTGCTGCTGACCGCCTTTCCTGCAAGCTCATGGGCCGCCTTCACAGCACTTTCCCGGCTGTTTTTTCAGTGTAATCTTACAACTATTCTGTCAAAACACCATGTTAAACACTAGTTGAAAAGTCACTGTGCAGAATTGCCATATAATCTAGTAATTCCACTTTTGGGTACATGCCAAAAAATACGCAAAAAATAATTGAGATCAGGGTCTCCAACAGATATTTGTTCACCCATGTTTATAGCAGCATTCTTTACAACAACCAAAAGGTGGAAGGCACCGAAATGACCATCGCTAAACAAAATGTGGTCTATGCACACAATGAAATATTATTCAGTCTTACAAAGGAACGAAATTCTGGCAGGTGCTACAATACGGAAGAATGTGAGGACGTAATATTCTGGGGAAAAAGCCAGCCACAAAAAGACAAACTCTATATGATTCCACTTATATGAGCTAAGGGAATGGGGAATGAGGAGTTACTGTTCATTGGAGACAGAGTTTCAATTTGAGGAAGACAGAGAAGTTCTTGAGATGGACGATGGTAATGGTTGCACAACAATGTGAATGTGTTTAATGCCACTGAACTGTACACTTCACAATGGTCAAGACGGTAAGTTTTATGTGGACAAAAAGAACATGCTGTGTTTGGCCAGGTGTGGTGGTTCTTTCTCCAGATTGTTGGCTCCACTCCCAGTTTCTGAGTCAGGAGGTCTAGGGGGCCCTGGAATTAGCATTTCTAACAAGACTGCATGCCAAGCTGAAGCTCTGGCCTAGGAACTGTGCTTTAGAAGAGACAGTAGAACGTGGTACTGGCTACAGCATGTACTGTGAGATCCCTCCAAACTGGGAAGGACCCAGGTAAGGATTACATGCCTGTAATCCCAGCACTTTGGGAGGCCAAGACAGGCAGATCACTTGAGGTCAGGAGTTCGAGAGCAGTCTGGCCACTGTGGTGAAACCTCGTCTCTACTAAAAATAAAAAAATTAGCTGGATGTGGTGGCGCACGTCTGTAGTCCCAGCTACTCGGGAGGCTGAGGTGGGAGAATTGCTTCAAACCAGGATGAGGAGATTGCAGTGAGCCGAGATTGCGCCATTGCACTCCAGCCTGGGCGAAGAGTGAGACTGCCTCAGGGAAAAAAAAAAAAAAGAACATGTTATGTTTGTATTTAGGATCTAGGCTTAGCTACGTCTAACAACAGTGGCTTTAACAAGACAGAGGTTCATTTCTCCAGCACATGGTCTAGGGGTGGCAGGGCAGGGCTGCGGTGGCAACTCTGCTCCATGCAGTCATTCAGGGATCCACCCTCCTCTCTCCCATCCCTAGGGTGTTTCTCTCGTCCATGTAGCTCAAGACAGTGCACCATCAAGTCCACATCCTAAACAACAGGGTTAAGAAAAAATGGAAAAGGGCTTACCTCCAGCTTAATAATTTTTTTTTTTTTTTTTTTTTTAGAGACTGGGTCTCACTTTGTCACCTAGGTTGCAGTGCAGTGGCACCATCATAGCTCACTGCAGCCTAGCCTGGGCTCTAGGAATCCTTCCACCTCAGCTTCCTGAGTAGCTGGGACTATAGCCACATGCCACCATGTCCAGCTGAATTTTTGGGGGGGGGGGTATTTTTTGTAGAGATGGGGTCTCGTTATGTTGCCCAGGCAGGCCTTGAACTCCTGGTCTCAAGAGATTCTCCCACCTTGGCCTCCCATAGCTCTGGGATTACAGGCATGAGCCACCGTGAGCAGCCAGCTCCCACCTCCCGTGAAGCACTGTCATTTGGGGCCTCTGTTCTAGAAGGGGGTGCCGTTGCTGCTTGGTGTGTTGTCCATCCCCTCCACAGGATGGCAGCTGCACTTAATCTCTGGTGGCCACCATGGAGGTGCTCTTCTCAGGTTGGCCTTCAAGAGAGAAGCCTCTGCAAGAAGTGCAGTCAGCTGACAGCCTCCAGCTACTTGGGGATCCTCCGCCACATTCAACTCATCCTGCCCAACCTGGGACCCCACTACTGGCCATCTTTGCTCCAGAGACCCCTGGGGCCGGCTGAGGCTCCCCCGCCCAGCTCTTCAATGGCCCCTCTCCTTCACAAGCATTGTGCTTGGTGCGTTCCAGGCTCTCCCTGACTACTCTGCCCCTCGCCCCTTTCTCCTTTACAGCTCCTTCTCCTAACACAGTTCTTGCATTTCTAACTCCAATTTGTTGTCTACTTCCCAGGAGACCTGAACTGACACTTTTGCCCTAGGTCATACCCCCAGCACCCAGACGAGTGCCTACCACATAGTAGGCACTCAACAGAATTTCCAAGTGAGCACAAAAAACACAGTGGGCAGTCAATACGTGTATGTTGAACTCAGCAAATTGCAAAGCAGCTGGGAAACAGCCGTCGCCGACTTCCCTGAGCGTGATGTTCCCGCAGCCGTGTCAGCTGCGGTGCTTTGCCAATGTGAACAGGAGTGGAGAGTTAGACCCAGGCCCACTCCAGCTGCTGGGCCCCTTGCTCAATGCAGCCCCTTCCTGCCACCTGCAGAGTGGGGTCTTCCTGAGCCCACAGAGGGCACAGAAGGAAACATCTGCTCCCGGCCATACAGGCCTCCCTGGCATGGGTACCCTGAGAGTCCCGGTCCCGGGAGCCAGGAATAACAAAGAGGCTGCCAGGGCCAGGACCCTGGGACTCTGGCTGAGGGCAGAGCATGCCTCTTCGGTTTGCTGGGCAGGAGGCTGATTGGGTTAAATGGGTTTTGTTGATGCTGACCCTTTGTTCCTCCATGGCGGCTCCATCTGAGGAGTGTTTTGGAGGCTGTTCATTCTCCCTGCTTCCCCTGCTGCTGCCCTGGAGACAAGGAGAGCAGCCTCCCAGCAGGCTGCTGGTTTGTAAAAGAGTCAGGTGTGGGAGGTTGCATCATGTGCTTCTCTGGACTCATGGTCTGCAAGGACGTATGGCAAGTGTGGCTGTAGGTCGATGAGCTGTGTGTGGCTTAGTAATGGGCAGTGGATGAGCCAGCGGGAGCAGCAGGTGGCCCAGGCCCCAGGGATGAACATGGGGGAGCTGGGTCTGATGTAGGCAGGAAGGAGACGTCAGCAGCAGCAGCCCCAGGGCATCGGGGCACGGGGTACAGGAGTGGGGGCAGAGACAAGCCAGAGATGCCTGGATGATCCATTCTGCCGAAATAACAACCTTGAATCCAGGGCTGGGCCTGGCTGTGACTTGGCCTGGCCAGGGCTGGTGAGCAGCAGGTGTGCTGACTGCAGTTGAGAAGCCATCGGTGTCAGACCAGAGTCCCCAGGCTCTGCACCTGAGGCTGCTGCGAGAGGAGAGCGATAGGGGCTCAGGCATGTCGAGGAGGTAGGTGGGCACGTGGAGGTGGGGTCCAGGAAGGGGACATGAACACAGCAGGTCTTGGAGCTTTCTCCTTCAGGGGCAGGGGCAGGAGGACGGCCACCTGGCTTCACCATGAAGGGCCCGAGAGCACGGCATGGAGGGAGAGGCAGATCTGGAGAGAACACTGGCTGGTCTGCGGAGGGAGGTGGAGGAACGGGTTGAAGAGGGAAGAATTCCTGACACAAACCCCGAAATGACAAAGGGAAAGATTGACAAATCCAATTATACAAACATGAGCAACTTCCAAAGACCAATCACAAAAACAATCACAAAGTCCCCACCAACTCGGCTGAAAGTAAAACAATCAGCCAAGAAGAAATATTTGTCACCTGCAGACCATGGCAGACACAGGATTTTATTTTAAAGCACCCTACAAATCACTAAGAAAAAAAGCCCCAAAGAAATAGCAATCTGGAAAAGGACACAAAGAGGGAACGTGCAGAAGAGGAAGTGACAGCAGCTGCCAAACCCACGGTCCACGAAATCCTGGGTCAAACAGGCAGGAGACGACATGACAAGGTGCTACTCTCTGCCCATCGGGTCAGCACAGATTTAAAAACAAGGACCCGATATTGCCATGGATGTGGGGAAAGAGCCCTGTGGGTGAGGGCATCAACTGGGCAATGCCTGTCAACTTCTAGAATAATCACGTGTGCTTCCCTTTGATCCAAGAATCCCGCTGGGGGGAGTTATTCCTGTAGAAATGTTTGCTCAGGTGTGTGAAGATACCTGCGTGAGACTTTTCATCTCAGCATTGTGTGTGATGCTGATGCCACAGCGTGGTGCCAAGACACCTTCTGGAGAGGACCCGGAAGGCCTGGCCAAGGGTGGGGGCCATGGTGCTGTAGTCCCTGTCCAGAGGATGCCTGGCTGGTGTGGGGCAAGAGGGAGGTGGTCCTGGAGGCAGCGTTGCCTTGATCTAATCACAGGAGCGCACTGGACAGGGGTCCTGTGTGTGTGGGATCGGGGTCCCCCAGGCCTCATCTGCCCCCTCATGCCCGGTGGCATCAAGCAGTTGTCTTAGCCACTCTGACCTCCACATCCTCCTCTGTGAAACGGGGTGTGACAGGACTTCCTCTTGGGCTCCTGAGATCCTGGCATGTGTTGCTCTGTGTCAGGCACAGTTCTAGACCCCCTACCTTCACTGGGCTTAGGTAGCCTCCTACCAAAGGCGGATGAGAAGACACAGAGAGGCTGAGCAATTGCCTGAGGTCACACAGCTGCCCAGTGGCTGCAGAGGACACAGCTGGTGTCCCATCCATCAGTCACCGACCCTCCCCATGCAGGATTTGCCTCTTCACGTCTAAGCCTGGGACACCTGAGCAGGATCCTTGGGCTGCTTCTCCCAGCTGCAAGGATGGGCAGGCTCCACAGCTGGAGGCCTGGAGAGTCCCTGCCCCAGGAGAGGGTCTCAGCCAACAGTGGCTGTGGGGGTGGTGGACAACTACTCCAGCCCCTTGCTTCTTAGTGTGGCAACCTCTGGGGCCTGCTGCACGCTATATCCCAGGGCTCCCCGCAGCACGGAGCCTGGCGCTTCACTGGTAACTGCCTTGATAACACATACTTTACTGACTTCTTCCCTCCCCTGCCTCTTGTGCCCTCCCCTGTGGCTTCCTGCATCTCCCAAACCAAGCACTTGCTCTGGAATCCTTGTCCCTGGGGTCTGACCCTGAGCCCCTGCCCGAGACAGTGGCAAAGCTGGAGTTGTATCAGACAGCTGGGCTCCAGAACTTACCTTTAAAAAAATTTTTTTCCCCAGCTACTCTGGAGGCTGAGGCAGGAGAATGGCGTGAACCCGGGAGGCGCAGCTTGCAGTGAGCCGAGATCGCGCCTCTGCACTCCAGCCTGGGTAATGGAGGGAGACTCCATCTAAAAAAAAAAAAAAAAAAAAAAAGCAGGCAGCCTCGAACTCCTGGGCTCAAGCCATCCTCCTGCTTCAGCCTCTCCAAGCACTGGGATTGCAGGTGTGACTCACCACATAATCTGTATTCAGTGGGGCGCCTGGACTGGTTTTGACCCACTGAACTGGTTTGCAAAACCCCCACCCCGACACAGTCTCTGGACGTTTTCCTACATTGTGACAAGGGGCCGCTGCCAGGGGAGAGTGAGGGACCCTTTACCCTCTGTGACCCTCTGTCCCTGGGTCAGAGCCTGAAATTTATTGCACCCACCCGCCCCAGGGACAAAGTCCTCTGCACAGGGCGGGCAGCCAGCCCCTCAACCAAGGCCTCAGGAAGGTAAAGGAGCCGGGTCCACCCGTGCCCACCACCAGACTTCAGTCCAGGGAACGCGGCCCAGGGCTCCTCTCCGCCCAAACTAGCTCCTCCCAGCACTACCCAGAACCGGGGGCGGGGCGGGGGGCGGGGCGGGGGGGGGGGGGGCGGGTGGTGCAGAGGGGCCCAGCGCCTTGGTCAGCGGCGCCACCTGCTGGTGACCGGCCGGTTCTCTGCAACATTCGGGCTCCAGAACCTACTTAATATTTTTTTTAAATAAAGAGACAACAGGGTCTCACTTCGCTGTCATTCAGGTTGGGGTGCAGGGGTCAGGCAGCCTCGAACTCCTGGGCTCAAGCCATCCTCCTGTCTCAGCTTCCCCAAGCGCTGGGATTGCAGGTATGACCCACAGCAGAATCTGCATTCTTTTTTTTTTTTTTTTTTTTTTGAGACGGAGTCTCTCTCTGCCGCCCAGGCTGGAGTGCAGTGGCGCGATCTCGGCTCACTGCAAGCTCCGCCTCCCGGGTTCACGCCATTCTCCTGCCTCAGCCTCCCGAGTTGCTGGGACTACAGGTGCCCGCTACCACACCCGGCTAAGTTTTTGTATTTTTAGTAGAGACAGGGTTTCACGGTATTAGCCAGGATGGTCTCGATTTCCTGACTTCGTGTATCCACCCACCTCGGCCTCCCAAAGTGCTGGGATTACAGGTGTGAGCCACCGCGCCCGGCCAGAATCTGCATTCTTAACCATACTCTACAGAAGCCCTTCGTTGAGAGGATGCAGTAGGAAGGCCCTCCCTACAGTGCCCAGCACTGCGAGCACCTTCATACAGGAAGCTGTTACTGCTGCTCCTGTCTCCCAAGATCTTATGTGGTCCCAGGCAGCCTGGAGGGCATCCCTCCCTCGGCGAGGACCAAGAGTTCCAAAAGGACACAGACACAAGAGGCCTGGGTCTCTGAGGTCCTCTCTCATCAGCTCTCAAAACCACTTGAGCCAACATCTGTCTCTCACTAGCTTGGCTCTGCCATCTGGTGAACCTGGGAGGTGGAGCTTGCAGTGAGCTGAGATTGTACCTCCGCACTCATGCCTGGGCAATGGAGGGAGACTCTAAGCCAGTGAAAATCCTGCTGGCTTGGGAGAGCAGGAGGCCCAGGTGCTGTAACGCTTGAGCTGTCACTGTCAGTCCCTTGGCCCTTCCTGGGCTGCTGCCCTCCAGGTGGGCACAGGCAACTTCATTTCTTCCTCCTCCGTCTTTTTTTGCAGAGAACAGATTTGAACATGGAATATTTTTAGGAAGAAGAGTTTCTGTTTCAAAAACCTGCCTTCCATGGCTACACAGCAAATCTGAGGAATCTCTTTTGGGCCCTGGGTTTCAAATTTACATTACAAGCAGAAGGTTCACATTGCTGTTGCTAGAGAGTGGGCTCATTCCATGATGGTGGTCACCCACGCTTGCAGCAGATGCTTAAGATCTGAGCACTGGACATACAGGCCCTGGGAAGACAGAGAGACTTCCTGTATGGAGCTTACTGTCTGCGGGAGCCGACCACCTGACCATCCCATGGGGAAACAGACCATCACAGCAGGACAATAGCCTGCAGGAGCGGTGCACAGAACCCTGGCAGCTCATCCTGGGGAAGGTGCTCTAGTCTGGGAAAAGTCTTCTCAGAGAAAGGGGTCTGTTTTACTTTTACTTTTTCATCGTAGGAAGAGTGCACAGTTTAAGTGTTCAGCTTGATGAACTTTTACCCATGGGTGCACTCAGGCTCAGCCCCCAGAGCAAACTGGACAAGACCAAGTTCATGCCCAGCCCCTAAAGGGCTCCTTTGTCCCCTCCCATCCAATACTTCCCCTGAGAAGTAACCATTCTTCTCAGCCCTTGTGCCATAGAGTATTTCGGCTTCTTTTTGAGCTTCCTAGTAATGGAGGTTTGTGGATGGTGCTCTTTTGAGTCCGGCTTCTTCACTCAACAATGACATCTGTGAGATCCTCTCAATTGTTGCATGTGGTCGGAGGTCATTCTTTTTCATTGCTGTATAGTATTTCATTGCATGAATACACTGTCATTTGTTGATGTGTTCTGTTTATGGATATTTGGGTTATGCTAGAGAGTGATAGTTTTTGGCTGAGTGGAAGCTACCTTGCTATGCAGAGGCAGAGAGGATAGGGAGGAACATTTGAGAAGGCAGGAACAGCATACACAAAGGCCTGTGACAGGAGGGAGGCTGCCTGGGGCCCTGAAGGCTGGTGTGGCTGAGGGGCATCCCTTCCTGTACCCTGCTTCTAGGTTGCTGTGTTCTGAGTGCCTGCTGCCTTGGCCTGATGTGTGGCTCTCCACATTCATTCCCACCTCCTCCTTCTGTGCCTTCCTGACCTGCAGGGGCTGGGAAGCTGAAGGCTGCATTTCCAGATCCCTTGCAATGGCTTCCAGGTGTGCGTTAGGATCCACTAGTAAACATGCTCAGGTGAGACCAAGGAGGTTGGGGTGGGGGCATCTTTTTGCAGCTCTGGGCTGTGTTCTGCCACCCAGAAGGGTCACAGGAACGTGGAAGTGTCGAAAGCAGTGTTCCAGTGTCTGGTCTTGAGCTGCCCAGTGGCCCTGATCCCAACTCCCTGCACCCCACGAAGACAGTGGTGCTTCAGTGGCACCCCTGATTCCTACCTCCTAGGCAGCTTGGTTCTGCTGGGCTCTGGGAGCCATGGGGCAGGGGCAACCCAAGACCTCTCCTCCAGCTCATCCAGGGATTTTCTTTTTTTTTTTTTTTTTTTGAGACAGAGTCTCGCTCTGTCGCCCAGGCTGGAGTGCAGTGGCCGGATCTCAGCTCACTGCAAGCTCCGCCTCCCGGGTTCCCGCCATTCTCCTGCCTCAGCCTCCCGAGTAGCTGGGACTACAGGCGCCCACAACCGCGCCCGGCTAATTTTTTGTATTTTTAGTAGAGACGAGGTTTCACCGTGGTCTCGATCTCCTGACCTTGTGATCCGCCCGCCTCGGCCTCCCAAAGTGCTGGGATTACAGGCGTGAGCCACCGCGCCCGGCCATCCAGGGATTTTCTAAGTGCTGGATGCCTGCATCAAATCCTAGCTGCTGAAATACCTGGAGATATCACTCATACCCATTGTGATGGCCACTGTAAAAAAATAATAACAAACGCTGACAAGGATGTGGAGAAATTGCAATGCCTGCATATTGTTGGTGGGAATGTCAACTGGTGCAGCTGTTGAGGAAAACAGGAAGGAGATTCCTCCCCCCCCCCCCCACACAGAATTACCATATGATCCAGGCATCCCACTTCCAGGAACATATCCCAAAGAATAGAGAGCAGGTAGGTCTCAAAGAGATGTGTGCACACCCGTGTTAACAGCAGCCTTATTCCCAATAGCTGAAATGTGGAAGCGGTGTCCCTTCCACGGATGTCCCTCCACGGATGAATGGAGAGGCGCACCGTGGGACATCTGCACAGTGGAATGTTATTCAGCTTTCAAAAGGAAGGAAATTCGGACACATGCCACCACATGGATGGACCTTGAGAACATTATGCTAAGCTAAATAAGCCAGTCACACAAAGACAAATCATGTATGATTCCACGTAGGTGAGGCACTAGAGTAATTAGATCCCTAGAGATAGAAAGTAGAATGGGGGTTGCCAGGGGCTGGGGAAGGGGGAAGGGAAGTCAGTGTTTCACGGGGGCAGTTTCATTTCTACAAGATGAAAGCGTTCTGGAGAGGAACGATGGGGATGGTTGCGCAACAGTGTGAACGTACTTACTGCCACCAAACTAGGCACTTAACAATAGTTAAAATAGTACCTTTTGTTTGTTTGTTTTAAGATGGAGTCTCGCTCTGTCACCCAGGCTGGAGTGCAGTGGCGCGATCTTGGCTCACTGCAAGCTCCGCCTCCTGGGTTCATGCCTTTCTCCCGCCTCAGCCTCTGAGTAGCTGGGACTATAGGCGCCTGCCACCATGCCCCACTAATTTTTTGTATTTTAAGTAGAGATGGGGTTTCACTATGTTAGCTAGGATGGTCTCGATCTCCTGACCTCGTGATCCACCTGCCTCGGCCTCCCAAAGTGCTGGGATTACAGGTGTGAGCCATCACACCTGGCCTAAAATGGTAACTTTTATGTTCTATGCATTTTACCACACGTAAAAAAAAACCCCAGACTAAAAACCAAAAACACCCAGAGAGATTTCTCTGCAGAGCTTTTCCTGTGTGTTATCCGGTCAGCTGATGCCCCATCCGTGAAAGATGGGGACAGAGTCAGACCCATTTTACAATGGAGAAAACCAAGACTCGGCCAGAGGAAGGAGGAACCCAGCAGGTAAGCAGCAGAGGGGCCTGGACTTTGGGTCTTCCTCCTGATCTGTGCTCTTTCCACCATTCCCATCCCCACGCCACCCCGCCCCACCCTAAGGAATGGTCCTTCAAGGAGCCAGCGTTTCCCTCTGCCAGGAGAAGGACGAAGCCCACCCACCCCAGCGGATCCTCAGAAGGGAAGGCTGCTCCTGCCGTCCTTGGGACAGACACTCCCACTCATGTCAGCCTGCATGGGGTCAGGGGTTCAGGCCCAGAGTCAGAGGGGAGGCTGGACTGGTTTCGAGCCACTGGACTGGTTCGAAAAACCCCACACTGCACAACCTCTGGAAGTTTTCCCAGATTGTGAATAGGGGCCAGGCAAGAGTGAGAGACGCTTTCCCCTCCTGTGCCCCTCTGTCCCTCGGTCAGAGCCCTGAAATTCATTGCACCCACCCGCTCCAGGGACAAAGTCCTCTGCCCCTCTGCACAGGGCAGGCAGCCAGCCCCTCGCCCAAGGCCTCAGGAAGGTAAAGAAGCCAGGTCCACCCATGCTCACCACCTGCCTTTGGTCCAGGGTTGGCGGCCCAGGGCTCCACTCCGCCCAAGCTAGCTCCTCCCAGTCCAACAAGGAACCTGGGGTGGAGGGGGGGTGGTGGTGGTGCAGAGGAGCCCAGCGCCTAGGTCAGGGGCGCCACCTGCTGGTGACCACAGGGAAGTGCCAGAGCCTGGTGCTGTGTTGCACGCTAGGCAGCCACTAAGGGGCAGCAAGGGGCGTCACCCAGGAGGGCTGTTAGGCAGGAGGGCTCTCACCCAGCAGGGCTTTCACCCAGGGCTGTCACCCAAGAGATTTGTCACCAGGGCTGTCACCCAGGAGGGCTGTCACCCAGGAGGAGTGGCCGCCCATCCACAGGTGCTGAAGGGCCTTTAGATAAGGCCTCCTTCAAGCTGCCAGGGTGTCCTGTGGCAGCCATCACACAGTGTCACAAACTGGGTTTAACACAACAGAAGTTTATCCTGTTAGGCCAGAGTCCAGGATCGAGGGATCGGCAGGTTCCGCCCCTCCTGGACCCTTCCCTGGCTTCTGCTGGTGGCTGGCAGCCCTCGGTGTTCCTGGGCTCTGGATGCAATCTCTGCCTCCGTCTTCACATAGCCTTCCTTCCCGTATCTCTGTCCAAATGTCCCCTGCCTTATAAAGATACCGGTCATTGGTTAAGGCCTTCCCTAATCCAGGAAGACCTCATCTTCCCTTGATCACATCTGCGAATAGACTGTTCCCAAATCAGGTCATGTTCACAGGTGCTGGGTGGACATGACTTTTGGGGAGGTCCCTGCTGAACTCAGCACAGAGGCTCAGCTCAAACATGGCCCCCTCCACGCAGCCCTGCCCCACCCCCTGCAGCATCCTCTGTCCTCTGAGCCCAGCAGGGCGCTGTGGGCCGCTGGATGGGCCTGCACCACACTGCACCTGGCTTGCTGGTTGTGAAGCATTTTCTCTCTACATCTACCTCACAGCACACAGCTGAGCGGCATCTCCTCGTGGAGGCTGAGCCCTCCCCTCTGGGAGGGGACCCTTGTTTTGATCTGTTTTCAAGGCACTGTCATTGATGTGTGCGCCTAGAATACTCAGAGTGGAGTTGGGTTTTACAGGTTGAAGCCTGGAAAGAACTGTCGGGTTTCTGGGTGTAGCATCTGCTCCGTGACACGATGTACAAGAGGGAAGAATGGAAGAGGCTGTGACCCCAGCTGCTTAGAGAAAGGGCTGCAGTTGCAATGGTCAAAAATGGTAGCCCAGTGAATCCTGTTGTCCATGGTGTCGATTTCTTGGAGACAGGTGCATCCCTGTCAGCCAGCGAGATGAGAGACGATGTTCAAGATTGTTTTGATTCGGCCGTGTGCAGTGGCTCATGCCTGTAATCCCAGCACTTTGGGAGGCCGAGGCAGGTGGATCACCTGAGGTCAGGAGTTTGAGGCCAGCCTGACCAACGTGGAGAAACCCCGTCTCTACTAAAAACACAAAAATAAGCCAGGCATGGTGGTGCATGCCTGTAATTCCAGCTACTTGGGAGGCTGAGGCGGGAGAATCGCTTGAACCTGGGAGGCAGAAGTTGTGGTGAGCTGAGACTGTGCCATTGCACTCCAGCCTGGGCAGCAAAAATAAAAATAAAATAAAAGATTGTTTTGATTCCAGTGCTTATGAAAAACAGGGATGGGTGGGACAGGGCGTGGATTTCTGCCCAAAGCACTTCCTATGTGGGATCAGCAGGGCAAATGGCTGTGGACCAGCATGCAGCCAGCCAAAGGGCAACTGGTGTGCAGAGATGTACTCCTGAGAGTCAAGTGCTTAAAATGCGAATCAAATGTGGGAAGTGCCAAGAAACGTTATATCAGGACATCAATCCAAATTTGGAAATAGAGGAAAGGTGGGCAGTGGGGAGATGACTTATTGTTGAGCCACACTACCCCAGCCAGGAGAGGAGGCCTTGGGGAACCCCTCTTCTTTTTGTCACACACACAAAAAAGTGTATGTTCATAGTAGATGACAATTATGGTGATATTGAACAATCATCATTAAAATGATATCACCTGTATCTATTGATGACATTTCATAGTCTTCATGAAAGCCATTTTAAGTGGCTGCAAAACATTCACTCTACTAGGTTGACCATGACATTTTTGTGTCCCCTATTTCTGGGTGTTCAGGAACTTTCTAGCTTTGGCAATTCAAGGTGATACTCAAGTGCATGTGTCAAGTTTTGCCCACATTTTGGGTTATTTCTTCTGGGTGGATCTTTAGAAGTGGAATTCCTGAGTCAAAAGGAGGGAGGATTTTTAAGTCCCTTGATTAGCGATTTCAAACTGGTGGGCCAGAGCCAATTTGGCTGTTAGCTGAGTTTCATTTGGCCTATTCAATTTTTTAAATGTACATACAGTTTTTTGTTTGTTTTGTTTTTTAGATATGGTGTCTCACTCTGTTGCCCAGACTGGAGTGCGGTGACGTGATCATAGCTCGGTGCAGCCTCAAACTCTTGGGCTCAAGCAATCCTCCTGCCTCAGTCTTCATAGTAGCTGGGACTACAGGCATATGCCACCATGCCTGGCTAAGTTTTTTTTAAATTTGTGTAGAGACAGGGTCTTGTAATATTGCCCACACTGGTCTCAAACTCCTGGCCTAAAGCAATCCTCCTACCGCAGCCTCCCAAAACACTAAGATTGCAGGCATGAGCCACCCAGCCTGTACACACATTTTTAAAAGTAAGATTTCCTGTCAGAATGCAGATTTACAGCTTATCTTGGAAAATCAAAGCTGCCCAATGTACAATTATCAATGTAATCCACTACATTATGAGAATGAAGGGAGAAAGTCAGATGATCATCCTAACGGATGCAGAAAAGGCATTTAACAAAAGCCAGCATCTTTTCATGATAAAAACATCCAACAAACTTGGAACAGAGGAAACTTCTTTAATGCAAAGAAGAACATTTGTGAAAAACCCTCAATGATGAAAGGCTGAAAGCATTTACTCCAACAGAGGAACAGGATGGGATGCCCAATTTTCATCACTTCTGTTCAGCATAGTGCTGGGATTCTAGCCAGATAAATTAGGCAAGAAAAAGAAATAAAAGGCATCATATGAGAAGAGAAGAAATAAAAGTATCTATTCACAGATAACATGATCTTGTATAGAAAGAGATCACTGAAAAACTATCAGCCCTAACAAAGGAATTCAGCAACATTGTGGAGTACAAGGCCAACCCACAAAAATTACTTGTATTTCTATATGCCGGCAATGAGCAATCGAAAAAGAGAGTTAAGAAAACAATTCCACTTACAATAGCATCCTTAAGAATAAAATTCATAGAAATAAATTTAATCAAGGAGATGAAAGACTTATACACTGAAACTTATAATACATTGCTGAAGGAAATTAAAGAAGACCTAAATGCATGGAAACTTAGCTCGTGTTTATGGACTGGAAGACTTAATATTGTTAAGATGCAATACCACCCAAAGCAAAATACAGACTTGATGTGATATCTATCAAAATTCCAATGGCTTTTTTGGTAGAAATGGAAAAGCTGATTCCCAAATTGCTATGGAATTGCAAGGGACTGCAAACAGCCAAAACAATCTTGAAAAGAAAAAAGGACAAAGTTTTGACAGACTCACACTTCCTGATTTCCAAAACTTACTACAAAGCTACAGCAATCAAAAGCCTATGATACTGGCATAAAGACAGACTTATGTAATGGAATATAGACATATAGACAATGGAATGGATTGAGACAATGCAGACATATAGACAATAAAATAGATTAAGAGTCCAGAATTAAGCCCTGAGATATACGGTCTGTTGATTTTTGACAAGAATGCCAACATTGCTCAGTGGGGAAAGGCCAGCCTTTTCAAAGATGGTGCTGGGACTATTGGATATCCATAAAAACGAATGAAGTTGAATCCTTACCTCACACCATTTACAAAAATTAGCTTAAAATTGATTAAAATTGTAAATATAAGAGCAGAAACTATAAAACTCTTAGAAGGAAACATAATGGTAAATCTTCATGACCTTGAATTTAGCAGTGGTTTTCTAGCTATGACAACAAAAGCTCAGGCAACAAAAGAAACAAATAACATGGACTTCACTAAAATTAAAAATCTATATACAGCAAAGAACACTATCAAGAGAGTGAAAAGGCAACCCATAGAATAGGAGAGAATATTTGCAAAGCATATAGCTGATAAATATCTAGTATCCAGGATAGAGGAAGAACTCTCACAACTCAACAACGAAAATCCCAAATAACCCAACTTAAAAATGGGTGAAGGACTTAAATAGACATTTCTCCAAAGAAGATATTCAAGTGGCCAATAAGCACAGGGAAAGTTGTACAACATCATTAATCATTAAGGACACAAAATCAAAACCACAGTGAGATACCTTTTCACACCCACCAGGATGGCTATAATTTTGGGGTGGGGGGAATAACAGGTATTAGTGAAAATGTGGAAAACTTGGAAGCTTTGTACACTCCTGGTGGATATGTAAGCTGGTGCAGTTGCTGTGGAAAACGATGTGGTGGTTCCCCAAAAAGTTTAACATAGAATTACCCTGCATTTCCACTCCTAGGTGTGTATCCCAAAGGAATTGATAACAAACACTTGTACACAAATGTTCTCAGCAGTACATTGTAATTGCTGTAATGGCCGAAAGATGGAAACACCCCAAATGTTCACAGTTGATGAATGGATACACAAAATGTGGTCTATCCATAATGGAATATTATTCAGACATAAAAAGTAAGGAAATACTGATACATGCTATGATGTGGATAAATCTATAAAAACATTATGCTAAGTGAAAGACGCTAGACATAAATTTCATATGGTATGATTCCATTTATGTGGAATGGCCAGAATAGGTAAATCCAGAAAGACAGAAAGAAGATTAATGGCTTTCAAGGAATGAGGGAAGGAGGAAATGGGGGGTGACTGCTTAATATATACGGGTGTCCTTTTAATGTGCTGAACATGTTCTAGAACGGGATACTGCTGATGGTAGCACAACATTGTGAGTGTATTAAGCACCACTGAAGTGTACACTTTATAATACTTAAAATGATGAATTTTATGTTATGTGAGTTTTACCTCAAATTTTTTTCTTCTTTTTTTCTTTCTTTTTTTGTTAGACAGAGTCTTGCTCTCTCTTGCCCAGGCCAGAGTGCAGTGGTGAGATCTCGGCTCACTGCAACCTCCGCCTCCCAGGTTCAAGCAATTCTCCTGTCTCAGCCTCCCAAGTAGCTGGGACTAGAGGCACACACCCATCACGCCCAGCTAATTTTTGTATTTTTGGTAAATAGGGTTTCACCATATTGGTCAGGCTGGTCTCGAACTGCTGATCTCAGGTGATCCACCCAGCTTGGCCTCCCAAAGTGCAGGGATTACAAGCATAAGCCACTGCACCTGGCCAATTTTTTTTCTTTAAAATCAGGCCAGATGCAGTGGCTCAGGCCTGTAATCTCAGCACTGTGAGAGGCTGAGGTAGGAGGACTGCTTGAGACCAGGGGTTTGAGACCAGCCTGTGCAACAAGCAGACCTTATCTCTACAAAAGTTAAAAATTTAGCCAAGTATTGAGGTGCACATCTGTCGCTACTCGAGAGGCTGAGGCTGGAGGATCACTTGTGCCCAGGATGTCAAGGTTGCAGTGAGCTGAGATTGCACCACTGCAATCCAGTCTGGGCGACAGAGCAGGACCCTATCTCAAAAAAAAAAAAAAAAAAAAAAAATCAGAGCTGCCCTTGCCCTTATGCTAATGGGCTCTCCCTCTATTACATCATCTACCTGGTTCATGGGGCACCTGAGTTTGAGACCCCTGCTCTAGATTCATGTTACCAAATCCCCTTCCAGAGAATGTGTAGTCAGTTATACCACCACTCAGGATCGGGGAGAGAAACATTTTCACCAAACCCTGCTCAACACATTGACTGCCCCATTTCAGTGAGGAGGAGAGTGAGGTTCAGAGACGTTAAGTGACTTGCTCCAGGTCACACAGCTCGTCAGGACAGTGTCGGAACTGGAGCCCAGCTTGTTGGATCCTGAGTTCAGTGACCTGTCCTCCTGCCACACGGGTTTCCTACAGCTGGGGAAGCCAAAGCATAGGGCTGCGACCCCTATTCGAGGGCTCACTCTCTGAAACCCATCACATCTCCTCCGAGGCCCTTGGCTGGCACGAATCCCAGCCAGGTAAGAAAAGAGGAGGTGTTCGGGCCCCTGAGCTGGGAGCGGCTGCTGGGTGCCGGCTTCCTCCAGCACCGGTGGAGGGACAGCCGCCAGGGGGCGTCTGCTTAGGAAAATCACAGCCGGTTGCCGGCAGCATGGGCGTGCGGAGCCCATGGAGCCTGTGGGCTGGGCCTGGGTGAGGGCGTGTGCGCAGGGTGTGTGTGTGTGGGTGTGCGTGTGCCTGTGGCCAGGGTGTGTGAGTGTGTGTGGGTTGTGCCCTGTGGGGTGTGTGAGTGTGTGTGGGTTGTGCCTGTGGGGTGTGAGTGTGTGTGGGTTGTGCCTGTGGGGTGTGTGAGTGTGTGGTGTGTATGGTGTGTGTGTGTGTGGAAGGTGTGCCTGTGGGGTGTGTGAGTATGTGTGGGGTGTGTGTGTGGGTGTGTGATGCAAATTGTGCCTGGGGATGTGTGAGTGTGTGGGGCATGGCAAGAGTGTGTGTGTGTGGAGTGCCTGTGGGATGTGTGTGTAGGGTGTGTGTGTGGAGTGTGTGTATGTGGAAGGTGTGCCTGTGGGATGTGTGAGTGTGTGGGGTGTGTGGGTGTGTGTGGGATGTGCCTGTGGGGGTGCCTGGGGTGTGTGTGTGGAGGTGTGCCTGTGGGGTGTGTGTGGGATGTGTGAGCGTGTGTGGGGTGTGCCTGTGGGGGTGTGTGGTGTGTGTGGGGTGTGTGGGGTGTGTGTGTGTGGGTTGTGCCTGTGGGATGTGTGTGTGTGTAGTGTGAGTGTGTGGGGGGTGTGTGTGTGTGTGTGGTGTGCCTGTGGGGTGTGAGTGTGTGGAGGGTGCGCCTGTGGGATGTGTGTGTGTGTATGGGTTGTGCCTGTGGGGGTGTGAGTGTGTGGCAGGTGTGCCTGTGGAGGTGTGGTGTGTGTGGGGTGTGGGGTGTGTAATTGTGTGTGGGTTGTGCCTGTGGGATGTGTGAGTGTGTGGGGTTGTGCCTGTGGGGTGTGAGTGTGGGGGTTGTGCCTTTGGGGCGTGTGGGGTGTGCATGTAGGGTGTGTGAGTGTGAATGTGGGAGAGTGTGTGTGAGCATCAGAGTGTGTGAGAGTGTATGTGCCTGTGTGAATGTGTGTGGGGGTGTGTGTGTGTGTGTGAGTGTGCATATACCTGAGTTCTTTTGGCTAGAATGGGAGGCTTTCTGATGAGGTGATATTTGAGAGATCTGGCTAGCTTAGTCTTGGGGCAGAGGGATGGCGGGGCATTGGAGAAGGGCATTCTGAGCAGAGAAGTAGCAGCTACAAGGAAGGCATAAGCAGGCACTTACCCACGATGTGTTCAGAACCCTGGAAGGCTGGGGTGGAGAGAGAGCAGGGGGACAGGGGAGTCAGCAGATGCAGGGCAGGCAGGGCCTCCAGGCCAACAAAGGCTGGTGAGCTTTATTCTGAGCAATCCCTCTGCATTTCAACAGAGTTAACCCATAAACACCTCCCAGAGACTCCAGGAGCTTAGAGGAAGGACAGACGTCTTCAGGCTTGGGGCAGAGTGGAGGAGAGGAGCCAAGACAGGATGGAGCATGATTGGGCTGGGAGGCAGGAGATGACATTGAGAGAGTGCCTGTGAGCAGGGAGGTTCCCTGAAGACCTTTCTGCCGCTAGGCACCAGCCCCTGGGCACCTGTCCCTGGGTGTTGACATGTTGACCAAAGTGAGATTAGGCTTCACCCTCCTGGCAGCTCCATTATCAAGGCCAGTTTCAGCTCAGTGCCTGTGATGGAACTTTCTGGGATGGTTGGAGATGGTCTGCATCGGTGCTGTCCAGCAGGCAGCCACAAGGCACATGTGCACTGCTGAGCACCTGAAATGTACCTGGTGGGGCTGAGAAGCAAGATTTTAAATTTAAATCTCCACAAGAGACTAGCAGCCACTTGTAGCGTGCGAGCTGCATGAACAGATTAGCCAGGTAGCTCCCATCAGGGCCTTGCCTCACTGACTTCTGCCATGCTCAAAACCAGTTGTTTGGTCTGGGCACACAGAGGCCCCGCTGGTGACTCACCACACCGCTCATCCTGAGTGAGCGGTCAGCAGATCTTTCCCTTCCACCGAGAATATGAGTTTTGGCGTGCACAGGAGTCTTGGTCTTGGCTGCCCAGTTAGTCACGTGGCTGCCCTAAACATCTGCTCCTCTTGTGCCAGGAATGGAAGGAGCAGCTCAAAACCAAGCCCCACGCCACAGCAGATGGGCTCGCCAGAGATTAGCACCTCCCTTTCCACAGGAGCTGAGAATACTCAGGTTGCTCATTTGAACCCATATGGTGAAGTTTCTCTCTCTCTTTCTCTTGCTCTCGCTCTCGCTCTTGCTCTCTCTCTCTCTCTCTCAGTATTTATTCTGTAATTTCGGTTTTCAAAAACAAAACCCTTCCATAGTGCAAAGTTCTCAGACTGGGTGCTGTCCCCAGTGAGTTCCTTGTAAAACAAATACGTGTTGTTTTTGGTTGTACAAGTTGCACAGCTACTCCGGGATGGAGTAGACAGCTGTGAAGGAGCTGGGGCCACACCTGCTTTGCTGTGGGGCTGTCCCATGCATCCTAGGATGGTTGGCAACATCCCTGGCCTCTACTCCCTAGATGCCAGTAGCAATCCCTCCCACCTCCATTACTGAGACACCCCAGATGTCCCCAGGCACGGCCACATGTCTCCTGACAGTGAGGGCAGAAGCACTTTGGTTGGGAACCGCTGGTATAGAGACAGCCTGGTGAGAAGAGGTGAGGGATGAGAGGCTGAGGCCCCTGCAGTCTCCCCTCTGTGTGTCTCCAATCCACTTTTCTGTTTTACGTATGTAGGGAGGTGTTATGAACAATGTCTAGTGCTATGTTGGGGTCCATGTTTAAAATGGACTTACAGCAGCTGCGCTCTGCCCCGCCTGTCTGCACTCATCGATGTGTGGCTCATGTCTTTGACCTGCTCTGTGATGCTCCATTCATCCCTTTCGCTGTTACTGTATCAGGCAGGACCTGGGCAGGAAACAGGAAACAGTGGTGCGGTCAACATGAAAAAGAGCTGAATGGATGGACTTTAGCAAGGCGTGGGCAGGGCTGACGAAAGCAGCTCCACGTTGTCTTCCCGGGGTTCGTGGTTTCAGATGCTGCTGCGGGGACGGTCTCTGCTCATGGCTCCTGGTGTCCATGTGCAGAAGCATCTCCAAAGGCCCTTGCAAGGGGACTTACTGGGGCCAAGTTATCCACAAACACTGGGATACTCAAAATCTAGTTTTACCCTAAGGAGGTAGGGGATGACTCTGGATCTAGAAGTGAATGCACCTCCTAACGGAGTTTATCCTGAGTCACCTCCTCCTGTCAACTCATCCAAGGACTCCCCATGGGGCTTCCTCACACAGAGATGTCCCCTGCCATAGAAAAAAGACTCCTGGGTCCGGCCTCAGCTCCCTCTCGTTGGCTGTGCCTGTGTTTCTCACTCAACTGGCCAACCCACAGAAGTGGGCAGAGCTGGGTCTGTGCGGGGCTCTGGGGAGCATCTGAGGAGTTACTGCAGAAGCAGCACTTTCAGCAGGAAGAACAGAAGTGTCTGCCTGTCTCTCACTTCCTTTTTGGGGCCTGGGAGGGTTGGCCTGTGAGTGGCCAGCTGCTATTTATGGGACTTGGCGGCTCTGTGTGAAACCCCAGTCTCTCTCGAGAGGGAAGAGTAGTGGGAAAGGGTGGTGCCAGGTGACATTGCCCCTGGTCTGGGGTACAATCAGCCCAGGTGCAGCGGTCACAACGTCAGAGTAGGGGGTGTAGCTCAGGGGTAGAGCATTTGACTGCACAATGTCAGAGTGAAACCCATCTAGGTCAAGATGGGCCTGATGGGTTTCCTAGCAAAGCGATTCTGTGTACCTTGTGTTTGTAGAAGCTCGGTGTATAGAGTGGGCTTTTTGTTGGGTGACCACACCCAGTCCCCCTGATTTGGACAGAAGGGGAAACTGAGGTCCACGGAGGCTAAGTGCCTAGTCTGAGGTCACACACTGAGCTTGGGACATGAAGAGGACTAGAGTCGAGAGTCTGGACTCTCATTCTAGTGCTCTTCCTTTTCATGGGGGTGGCAGGGTCGCCCGTTTGGAGCAAAAATGAGCTGAGTTTCAAGGGCCACTGAGCATCTTCCCCAGCCCCAGCCATTCCCAGGGTCCTGAGAGAAGGACAGCTGTCTCCTGTATTGTCTTGAACCCTTGGTGGATGGGTGGGGCAGGGGGTAGGAAGGGGCAGAGAAGGGGCTGGCCAGATGTGACACATCTGGAGTCTCCACATCTGCCCCAGGGCTGATGAGCAGAGCTGCCCTCTCCCACCCATTCATGGTGGCCTTTGGTCATCTTTAATTTTGTACCGCCCGGGTTGCTTTTGGGTGTTCCTTGTAACCCGTTTTCACTGGAATGAAATGGCCTGTGCATTCTTCCCTTCCTCCTCCTCCCTCTCCCCCTCCCTCCCTTCCTCCTCCCCCATACGCGTACTGAGCCCACACTCTGTGCCCCTTGCCTTCGAGATGAATGGCCAGGGCTATCCTAACTGAGAAGCCAAGATCTGAGCAAGCTTCCTAGGAGGCGAGCAGTCACCCAAGCACACGTCGGGGCAGAGAGCATTCCAGGCAGCGGAACGGCACAGAGGGCAGTTGTCAGCCTTGGCCTGGTGTGAGCAGGGGAGAGCAGCAGATGGCTCAGGGAGAGAAGGCCCAGGTTCAAGGCCCAGGGCCATTATAAGGATCCAGTGCCCAGTCAGAGCAGCTGGGGAGTGGCAGAGGGTCCTGGGCAGTGGAGGGCTCAGCTGTAGCTCAGGTACTAACAGGCACCTGGGGGCGGGGGGCCACTGAGGAGGGGCCGGTGGGGGATGGCTTGAAGCGGGCATGAAGGTGGTGAGAAGTGCTCAGATGACTGGGTTTATTTGAAAGTAAAGCCAAAGGTGTTTGCTAATGGATTGGTGGAAGGGAAGGAGACAGGGAGAGAAAGAGAAGTCAAGGATGACTCCAGGAATTTAGGGCCTGTCTTAGTCTTAGGCCCAACTCCACAATTCTGGTGGGCATTGCCCTAATGGGGGCTATCCCTCTGTGGCATTCTTTGAATTCAGGTGGAGGCAATGATACCCCTAAAGCTCTTGCACTCTGTGTGCCTGCAGAATTAGCACCACATGCACGCTGCCAAGGCTCAAAGCTTGCACCTTCTGGAGCAGCAGCCCAAGCCACACCTGGGCCCACCTGAGCCACAGCTGGGGTGGCCAAGGAGCATTGTGCCAAAACACAGGGAGTAGAGACCCAAGGCAGCCAGCCCCTGGCCCATCCCCCCAAATCATTCTGCCCTCAAGCTCCAAGGGTTCTGGGCTTATGATGAGATGAGTCATCCAGATCTCTCAAATGCCTTCAGAGTCTTTCTCCCATTATCTTGATGAACAGCACCTGGCTTCTTTCTAGCCATACTCATCTCCTTGTCACATGGGCACTTGACTGTACCCTTGGTATTTTCTCCTAAACACACCTTTTTATTCTTTACACTGCCAGGTTGAGAATTTTCCAAATCTTTGTGTTCTGCTTCGTTTGTGGTTATAAATTCCATCTTTAAATCATTTGTTCTCTCACATTTTACTATGAGCAGCTAAGAGAGGATGTATAGCATCCTGCACACTTTCTTGCTTAGAGATTTTTTCTGCCACATATCTAGTTCATTACTTTTTCAATTATTATTATTATTTTTTGAGACAGGATCTCACTCTGTCACCCAGGCTGGAGTGCAGTGGCGTGATCATAGTTCACTATAGCCTTGAACCCTTGGGATCAAGTGATCCTCCTGCCTCAGCCTCCTGAGTAGCTGGGTCTACAGACATACTCCATCACGCCAGCTAATTTTTAAAAAGTTTCGTAGAGACAGAATCTTGTTATGTTGTCCAGGTTGGCCTTGAACTCCTAGCTCAAATGATTCTCCTGTCTTGGCCTCCTAAAGAGCTGGGATTACAGGCATGAGCCACTGTGCCTAGTCATAGTTTATCACTCTTAAGTTCTGCCTTCCATGAAGTCCTAGCACATGGACATAATTCAGCCAAGTTCTTTTCCACTCTGGAACAAGTATCACTTTCCCTCCTGTTTTTAATACCCTATTCCTCATTTCCATCTGAGACTTCATCAGAATGGCCTGTACTGTCCATGTTTCTACCAGCATTCTCTTCATGAACACTCAAGTAATCTCTAAGGAGATTCGGGCTGTTCCTACAGCTGTCCCCTTCTGAGCCCTCACTAGGATCACCCTCAATGGGCTGTTCATGGCAATACAGGCTTTTCCTGGCATGCACGTCCATCCTGTCCCAGACTTTGCCCATTACTCAGTTCCAAACCTGCTTTCACGTTTTTAGGCGTTTGTTACAGCAGCCACGTTCCTGTTACCGATATTTGCCTTGGTCCATTTTGTGCTGCTGTAACAGAATTCCTGAGATTGGGTAATTTATATAGAATAGGAATTTATTTCTTACTGTTCTAGAGGCTGGAAGTCCAAGATCAAGGTGCCAACATTTGGTGTGGACCGTCTTGCTGGATCCTCACATGACAGAAGGTGGAAGGACAAAAAGGGATGAACTGAGTCCTTACATGGTGGAAGAGCAGGAGAATGGAGAGCCCGTTCCCACAAGACTCTTTATAGCAGCATTAGTCCATTCCTGAGGGTAGAGCCCTCGTGACCTAACACCTCCCCAAAGACCCTACCTCCTAACACTTTTGCATTGGGGATTAGGTTTCCAACACATGGATTTCGGGGGACACATTCAGACCACAGCCGGGCCTGGGCCACCAGAAGAATGGATGCCAGCTCCTGAGACCAGGATGGCTGAGACACAGCAGGTCGTGGAGCTGAAGTCAGGCGCTCACTTTGGTGAAGCTGTGCTAAGACTGAGATGCCCGCTAGGAATCCTAGAGAAGACACAGAGGAGGCCAATGAATCCTCAGTTCTGAAGCCCAGAAGGAGGCCCAGACTGCAGATAGGAATTTGGGTGCTGTCACTGAACACAGGCCAAGTGTATCAGGGTTCTCCTGAGAAACAGAACCAGTTGGGGGTGTGTGTGTGTGTGTGTGTGCATGTGTGTGTGATAGAGAGAGAGAGAGAGATTGATTTTAAGGAATTGGCTCAGGTGACTGTGGGGCTAGTGGATCTGAAATCTGCAGGACAGACCATCAGGCTGGATACCCAGGATAGAGCTGATATCGCAACTCGAGCCTGAAGATGTTCTGGAGACAGAATTTCCTCCTCCCCAGGAGAACCATAGGCCTTTTCTTGTAAAACCTTTTAATGGCTGGATGAGGCCCACCCACATTTTGGGGCAATCTGCTTTTCTTTCTCTTTTCTTTTTCTTTCTTTCTTTTTTTTTTTTTTGAGATAGAGTTTCGCTCTTATTGCCCAGGCTGGAGTGCAATGGCATGATCTCGGCTCACCACAACCTCCCCTCCTGGGTTCAAGCAATTCTTCTGCCTCAGCCTCCTGAGTAGCTGGGATTACAGGCATGTGCCACCATGCCCAGCTAATTTTGTGTTTTTAGTAGAGATGGGTTTCTCCATGTTGGTCAGGCTGGTCTTGAACTCCCGACCTCGGCCTCCCAAAGTGCTCCATCTGCCGCGGCCTCCCAAAGTGCTGGGATTACAGGCACGAGCCACCACGCCCACCCCAATCTGCTTTTCTTAAAGTTGACTGATTTAAATGTTAACCTCATCTAAAAAATACCTTCACTGGGATATTTAAACTGGTATTTAACCAAATAGCTGGGTACTGTGGCCTAGCTGAGTTGACATAAAAAATTAATAATCACATCAGGAGAGGCAGAGGGCAGAAACATGGCACCAGGGAAGTAGGGAGCCCAAAGGTCAGAGATCCAGGTATAATCCCTGAGAAGAAGTAAAAGTAAAGAGGAAGATGACATAAATTATTTCAACCATTTTTCCTATTAAATGTCTATCCTCACAAGAATACAATATCTGACCACAATTCAGAGGGAAAAACACAAACAAACAACAAAAACAGGTCCAAAGGGATCCAGATAGCGGAGTTATCAGACACAGACTTTGAAATAGCTGTGAGTATGTGTGGAATATTTGTAAGTAAATGAAAGACATCGAGTCATGGGTTTGAGAAGGACTGTGAACACTTAGCAGCATACATAGAAAGAAAATCACCCGGCTGGGCGTGGTGGCTCACGTCTGTAATCCCAGCACTTTGGGAGGCCGAGGTGGGTGGATCACGAGGTCAGGAGATCGAGACCATCCTGGCTAACACAGTGAAACCCCCGTCTCTACTAAAAATACAAAAAATTAGCTGGGCGTGGTGGCGGGCACCTGTAGTCCCAGTTACTCGGGAGGCTGAGGTAGGAGAACAGCGTGAACCCGGGAGGCGGAGCTTGCAGTGAGCCAAGATCACGCCACTGCACTCCAGCCTGGGGGACAGAGTAAGACTCCATCTCAAAAAAAAGAAAATCACCCCTAGGCACAGTATAACATTACAGGAAATCAAAGACAAAGAAAAAAATCTTACAACTAGACAGAGAAAAAAATAAAGGCAATGAGAAGCCATTAGAGAGTTTTCAGTAAGGGCTGACATGGCATCTGACTTAGGTTTTAAAAAGATCACCTGCCACTGCTGGAGGAGAATGGGTGGTAGTCGTAGGGCAGTTAGTGGCTCAGCAGAGAGCAGAGGGTGGGTACAGTGATGGTGACAGCAGGGAGGAATGGAAGAGCAATAGCCACATTGAGGACATCCTGTGTTTTGGAAGATAGAACAGATAAATTGGTGATGGGTAAGATGTGGGGGTGAGGCAAGGAAAGAATCAAGGGTCACCCCCAGATTTCTGGTATGAGCAATTTAGTACAGTAAGGGGTGGTGTCATTTACTGAAATTGGAAAGACTCGGGAAGGAAGCGGTTTGGGATGTCTTACATTTAGTAGGTAATTTACTCTCTCTGAGCCACATTTTCCTCATCTCTGGGTGAGGCCATACTTATACTCACCTCATAGCTTTATTAAGATGATTAGATGTTAGCTCCTGTTATTATATATAGTTAAGTCAATGATTCTGGCAGGCAGCTGGAAGCAGGATCTTACCATTCCCACCCCCGGGCTCCTGCATCCTTGGCCAGTTTGAATCCAGAGCTGAAGCAACTAGGCCAGCCCAGCCGTTAGGGATCCCAAAGCTGGTTTAGTTCTTGTACCAGAGACAACTCCTCATTTATCTGCAAAAAGGGAAAAATAGATAAACCTTCAATAGCAATGGGAGATTAAGCTCAAATCCTGCAACATAGAAGGTCTTAAGTGGGGCCAGGTGCAGTGGCTCACGCCTGTAATCCCAGCACTTTGGGAGGCCAAGGCAGTGGATCATTTGAGGTCAAGAGTTTGAGACCAGTCTGGTCAACAGGATGAAACCCCATCTCTACTAAAAATACAAAAAAAAAAAAAAAAATTGGTTAGACACGATGGTAGGTACCTGTAATCCCAGCTACTCAAGAGGCTGAGGCAGGAGAATTGCTGGAACCCAGGAGGCAGAGGTTGCAGATCATGCCACTGCACTCCAGCCTAGGTGACAGAATGAGACTCCATCTCAAAAAGAAAAAAAAAGAAGGAAAAAAAAGATTTTAAGTGGATTTTTGTTTTTTTTTACCCAAAATGTTTAAATTCTGCCTCTGCAACCTGCAACCTGAGAATTGCTAATCTGCCTCATTCCATCTGAATTTATTGTTTTAGTTTGCTAAAACTAGGAGGTTCACCTTCATCCTCCTCCCTGAAGGAAATTTTTCTGTGAGACAGGCTGCACCAGAAATTGTTTTTTTGTGTTTTTGCCAAGTGGGGCACTGACCTGATCCAATTCCATTCATTGCAGACATTTCTGGAGGGTCTTCTCTGTGCCAGGCACTGGGGGAACCCAAGATGATATTTCAATATTTGTTAGCTCAGTAACCGTTTCCACCTTGCTCCCCACCCCCACCCCACTTCTTCTCCACTAGTGTGCTAGGTCCACTCTCTCCTAAGTGCACCGGCTGCTGGGCAGCCCCTCACCTGGGCTGCTGCAAGCTGGCTTCTCCTCCGCAGAGAGGCTGGCTGACTCCCCACACCCAGGTCCCCAGCCCCAGCTCTCCTGGTCCTGTCCCCTGACTGTCCCAGTTCAGACCAGTATCTGCTGCCCACTCCTTTGCCTACTTCTTTGTTATGCCCCCTGCAGACTGTGAGTTCCACCAGTGCGTGAGCTTTCACTTAAGCCCTGCTGGATCCCCGCACCCCTGCACACTGTAGGTGTTTAATACATGTTTGTGGACTGAGTGAGTGGACACTCTGTTTCTGGGCCTGTCTTCTGCTCTGAGAGGGTAGGGGGTCCCTGGGCAGAAAGAACAGCAGGGTCAGCGGGAAGTTAAGCTGCTATTCAGAGCCTGATGAAAATTGGTAACAGCCTCAGCTATTCATTGCCCACTAGAAAGAACCTGGGCTCTGGGGTCAGGTGTTTGTGGGAGTACATCTCAGCTCCCCACACCCCAGGCTGGATGCAAAACGCTCAGTCTCTCTGGGCTTGGACTCCCTTGTCTGTGAGAAGGAGGTCACGGCAGCATCTGCCTTATTCTGAGGATAGGCTGATTTAAAAATCAAGTTCGTGTCTGGCACATAGTAGGAGTTCAGCTAACTGTGGCCACTTATTGTTAGTCTAACACCTGCCGTGCACACACATGCATCATCATCATCACCTTCATCATGAGCCACGTGGCCTTTTCCAGCGGGGGCTCCTCACTGCTCAGAGATAAAGGTTGCCAGAGGCGTCAGCATGGCGCTCAGCCCCAGCCTCTTTTTCTTTCATTCTTGCACCAGCTGTCTGTTGAGTGCCTACCACATGCCAGGCGCAGCCTCAGATGCCGGGGACATAGTGATATTCAGATGAGGGAAGCAGATAGCCCAACAGCGAGCACAGGAACGTGCCAGGTCAGTCTAAGCAGGAGCAAGTTCTCAGGGAATAAACCAGATGGGAGTGGTTGGGGGTGGTCAGGGTGGGAACTCTGGCCAGGATTTCCAGGAAGGCCTCTTTAAGGAGGTGCTGTTGGAAGCAGGACTCAGTCCTTCAAAGAGCCATGGGCTGAGCACTCCTGGCAGGGCAGCAGCAGGGGCAAGGCCCCGGAGCGGAGAACGGGCCTGGTTTGTCTCAAGACCGAGATGGCTGTGGCTGCAGCAGAGTGAATGGGGAGAGGTGGGAGAGAAGAGCAGGAAGGCAGGGGCCAGGCAGCCTGGGGCCTCATCCAGACTCTCAGCTTCTGTACTTCTCCCCGGGGACATCTGTGAGTCGCTGAGCTGTGGACAGGGAGTGCTCACTGAGTCACCCAGGGCCTCACGGCAGGACCTGGCCCCATCTTCTCACGAAGGACCCGGTTCATTGATTCTCCTTCCTCAAATAGGTCCCCTCCACCCATCAGAACCCAAAGGAATCAAAAGCTTGGGGGTTTTGTGCAATTGTTTTAAGTTTCCAAACTTCTTGTCCTTTATTTATTTATTTATTTATTTATTTATTTATTTATTTATTTATTTATTTGAGACAGATTTCGCTCTTGTCACCCAGGCTGGAGTGCAATGGTACGATCTCATGTCACAGCAACCTCCGCCTCCCAGGTTCAAGCAATTCTCCCGCCTCAGCCTCCCAAGTAGCTGGGACTACAGGTGCCTGCCACCATGCCCAGCTAATTTTTGTATCTTTAGTAGAGACGGGGGTTTCACTGTGTTGGCCAGGCTGATCTCGAACACCTGACCTCAAGTGATCCACCCACCTAGACTTCCCAAAGTGCTGGGATTACAGACGTGAGCCACTGCGTCTGGCCTTCTTGTCCATTTATTTATTCATTCAACAAATATTCATGAAATGTATGTTGTAAGCTGAATACTTTGCTAGGCTCTGAGGACCAGTCAGGCACTTTGATGTCCTTAAGCAGCCCAGGACCTAGAGGTTTCAATGCCTCTGCTTTCCTATTTATAAATGGTCAGACTGGAACTGAAGTCCTGAAGGCTCATCCACCTAGAAGCCACCGCTCCTCTGGAGTTCTGATGACGCCGGAGAAGCCTGTACATATTTCTACCCAATACCACATGTACAACAGAGGACTTTAACTAAAGCGAGTGAGAGAGAGATTCTTTTTTCCCAACTTAGGATCTAAAAGTTTCTTGAATGTTCAGTTCTGTGGCTCCATTGCACACCCAGATCACCCCCACCCCGCTGCCCCAGGCAACAACCAATCCAAAAACTAGAAGAGATTAAGAGTTTACCAACCCACTTTCCTTCCTAACCTGGAGTGAGAAAGAAGCACAGTTGTCCCTCAGTGTCCACAGGGGATCTGGTCCAGGTCCTTAAGAATATCAGAATATGCAGATGCTCAAGTCTCTGATATAAAATGGGTAGTATTTGCACATAACCTATGCACATCCTTCCATACAGTTTAAATAATCTCTAGATTACTTATAACACCTAATACAATGTGAACGCTATATAGATGGTTATACTGTATTATTTTCATTTGCATTATTTTCTGTTTCTTTTACTTTCTTTTCTTTTTTTTTTTGAGATGGAGTCTTGCTCTGTCACCCAGGCTGGAGTGCAACGACGCAATCTCTGCTCACTGCAACCTCTGCCTCCTGGGTTCAAGCAGTTCTCGTGACTCAGCCTCCCGAGTAGCTGAGATTACAGGTGTCCACCACCACGCCCGGCTAATTTTTGTATTTTTAGTAAAGAAAGGGTTTCACCATTTTAACCAGACTGGTCTCGAACTCCTGACCTCAAGCAGTCCACCCACCTCAGCCTCCCAAAGTGCTGAGTTTACAGGCATGAGCCACCGTGCCTGGCCAGTATTTTCTATTTTCTACTTGTGGTTAGTGGTTGAATCTGTGGAGGCAGAAACTGCAGATATGAAGGGCCGGCTATACTATAACTGCCTGCTCTGCTTGTCTCCTACCCAGAAACCTGGGCAAATGGGCTGGGAGTTATTTGCAAGGCTATAATTTTTGGTTAACAAACAACTTCTCTGCTCATAGCCATAGGAACCAGGTAAGGAGATCAGAAAACCAGAACGAATCTTATTCTTTCAGTGCGAAACCATCTTTTATTCTCCCTGGGAACTGCCTGGGCATCTGGGAGGAGTGTGGAGGAGCAATACTGTAGAGGGAAGGGTTTGGGCTCTGGAAGCAGATCGCTTACCAGCTCTCTGACCTTAGGCAAGTCACTGTCCCTCTCTGACCCTCTGTCTCCTTTTCAGAAAAATAGAAATAATAAATCAATTCCTAGGCCTGGCAAGGTGACTCACGTGTATAATCCCAGCACTTTGGGAGGCCGAGCTGCGAGGATCACCCGAGCACAGGAGTTCAAATCCAGCCTCAGCAACAAGTGAGACTGTCTCTCTACTAAAAAGTAATTTAAAAGTTAGGCAGGCATGATGGTTCACACCTGTCGTCCCAGCTACTCAGAAGGCTGAGGTGGGAGGATTGTTTGAGCCCAGGAGGTTGAGGCTGCAGTGAGCTGTGATTGTGCCACTGCTCTCCAGCCTGGGTGGCAGAGTGAGACCCTATCTGAAAATAAATACATAAATTTCTGAGAGGATCAAATAAAGTGAGTAAAGTAATAAAGCCTGGCACATAGAAAGCAGGTGATAAGTACTAGGTGACAATATTATTCATGCAAATATAAGGGCAATGACAATTGAGAATAATTTCATTCCCTTCATGATAGCCACCTGATTGTTAGTGCCTCGATTGGCTGAGAGTGAGCTCTCTAGGGGAGAGACCGAGTATTCCCTAGCAGCTCAGATCCACAAGAGCAAACATCACCCATTTCTTTCCTTCTTTCACTTTCCTTCCTTCCTTCCCTTCCTTCCTTCCTTCCTTCCTTCCTTCCCTTCCTTCCTTCCTTCCTTCCTTCCCCTTCCTTCCTTCCTTCCTTCCTTCCTTTTAGCCTTCCTTTCTTTCTTTCTTTCTTTCTTTCTTTCTTTCTTTCTTTCTTTCTTTTTCTTTCTCTCTCTCTCTCTCTCTCTCTTTCCACTTTCTTTCTTTCTTTTTTTGGGGTAGTCTGGCTCTATCGCCAGGCTGGGTGCAGTGGCAGGATCTCAGCTCACTGCAAGCTCTTACTACCTCGAGGTGCCATTCTCCTGCCTCCCAGCCTCCCTGAGTAGCTGGGACTACAGCCTGCCACCTTGACTAGTTTTTTGTTTTGTTTTTTGTTTTTTTTTTTTTTTTTTTGGTGGTCTGGCTCTGTCACCAGGGCTGGAGTGCGGTGGCAGGATCTCAGCTCACCATCCGCCTCCGGGTTTCGCCATTCTCCCTGCCTCAGCCTCCCGAGGCGGCTGGGACTACAGAAGAGCCCGCCCTTCGCCCGGCCTTGGATTTTTTGTATTTTTTAGTAGAGACAGGGTTTCACGTGTTAGCCAGGATGGTCACCGATCTCCTGACCTCTGATGATCCGCCGTCTCGGCCTCCAAAGATGCTGGGATTACAGGCAGGCCACGCCCGGCCTTTTGTATTTTTTTAGTAGAGATGGGGTTTCACCGGGTTGAACAGGATGGTCTCGATATCCTGACCTCGTGATCCGCCTGTCTCGGCCTCCCATAGTGCTGGGATTACAGGCTTGACCCACCATCTTGGCTGACCCTTTCTTTCTTATAAGAAAAAATGGAAGGTGAATATGCCAAAATTCTAACACAAATTCTGGGTGGTGAAAATATGGATGTTGGTTATATTTTTCATGGTTATTTTCTGTATATTTTTTTCAAAGGGGAAAATAAAAAGAAAGCTCTATTTACAGAAAAGCACCAGCTAAAAAATGTAGAAGGAATCTAAAAGGTTTAGAAAGTTACCATCAACAGAAGGGTCGTCCTTTCTGTTGGGAACCAGAACGCTCACAAGGCATTGCCACAGGGGACACTAATTGCAAAAGGGACAGTGTGCCTCCACAGGGGGCAGCTGGTGTCACCATGTTAAGAAGGGATCTGACAGCATCACTGTTGGGAGAAAAAGCCAACATCATGCACCTCCAGGAGCTCTCAGAGGATAGAGGAACACGTGAACCAACGCCAGGAGGACGCCGCCCGAGACATCAGTCGTGGGACATTTCACAAGACCACGGCCAAGTCTCTTCACAAAGTCAATGTCAAACACAAACAAAGGAAAAGAAGATAAAAGAGAAGAAAAACAGCAAAAGGGAAGGGACTGCTCTAGCCAAAAAAGGACTACACAGATACAATGACCAAATGCAATATGTGACCCCCAGTGGGATTCCAATTCAAAAGATATAGCCATGGAAAACTTCTTATAACCACCAGGGCCATTTAAATGTGGACTAGACATCAGATGATCTTATTGAACTGTGATTGACATTCTTAGATGTGATCATGACAGTCTATATGAGAGAATGTCCATTTTCTTAAGAAGTGTCTGTGGACACACTTAGGACTGCAGTGTCGGGATGTCTGCAAATTGCCTTCGGGGTCTCAGCAGGAAGGCAGGAAGGAAGAGACAGAGATGGATGGAGCCATGTAGACACCAAGGTGAAGAGCTGTTGAATCTCAGTGGAAGGTCCCTGAGTCTTCATTATATTTTTAACTTTCTTGAAGTTTTGAATTTTTCATAATAAAAAGTTAGGAAGGAAACATTTTAAAGTAGAGAAACTAGATCTTCCCACAGAACACTGGGGACCCTTATTATCATTTTTAAAACCCTGCTCTTTGCTTTTTCAAAGTGAGTTTTGCTAAAGTAATGGTATCTAGCATTTCTGAGAAATTAACCCAAAGGAACAGCTACATTAGCAACAGGAAATTCAGCACATCTGAGTCATCTATGTAAATGGCAATAATGAAAATGAGGGCTTTCGCTGCATGTCTAAGAAATGTCCTCTTTTGGAGACTCTTCCTTTTGTCTTACACCCAGAACTGTCTCAGAGGAGGTTCAACAGCAGGGCCTCAAGGGACCAGGAGTAGGTGGCAGACATGAGGGAGCTCAAAGAGACCACAGCACCTGCACATGGGTTTTTAGGGCCAAAATGCCACGGACATGCGAGTGCAGAGTGGAACCATCTCCCTGGGAAATACTGATCGACAGAATAGTGTTCCCTTTCATCAAACAATTTCACTTAAGGAGCTCATGCCCTTCAAGGTGACACAAAAACGGTAAAACGTGAATTAAATGAGCAGATGTTACGTGTTTAGAATAGTGCCCTAAGTTTTCCCTATTGTTACTCCCAATGACCACTGTAGGAGTTCATTTAAAAAGTTAAGAACTGTCTGGCAGGCTATACTAAATGGAAAAGGTAGCATGATAAACAGCGAGCTTGATCTGTATAAGCCAGCAGTTGTGTAAAAGAAAAAAAAAAAAAGGTATGAAGGGGGAAAGGGAGGGGAAATACATCCTCTAGCGACACACACGTGCTCAGAAATGCCTGGGCTTTGCTGACGGGCCTAGGATAACTAGATAGGAGAGAAATTTACTTCTGCCACATTCTTTTACACTGCTTGAATTTTTTTCTTTACTATGTGTGCATTTTAACTCGTTAATTATACATATATAAATGAACCAGATCCAAAACCTTAAGGTATATAAGTTAGCTCTACTCTGGGTTCTAAATCTCTTTTGTCACCTTGGCTGTGGGGCTTAAAATTAGAATCCTGCATCCTCTTGGGAGACAGCTCAAAAAAAGGCTGGTCTCAGAATGAGGTTTAGAAACCTCCAGCACCTGTTCAGTCTTCTGGGGGAGCCAGTGCAGAGGGGGAATCTATTTTTGTGTTTCATGAAATGATTCCATTTGTACGTTTCCATTTATACAAAGTTCGGGGAACAAGCAAAATGAATCTGTGGTGGTGGGAGTCAGAATCGTGGCTCTTTTGGGGATGGAGTCGGGTGTGCTGGCTGGAAGAGGGCAGTGAGGGGCCTTCTGGGGACTGTGCATGCTCTAAGTCGTGATCTGGGTTGTGGTTGCCTGGGTGTGCATGTACGCGAACACTTACTGAACTTCCCATTTTAAAAGGGTGCATTTCACTGTCTGTAAATTACCCCATCTAATTAAAGAAAATAGAAAGCAAATTAAATCCGTTCTCTGTAAACTGCATTTGAGCAAAAGCATTAACAAGCTGTGATTGGCAATGAGACATTAGGGAACCCTGCCATTCAATTCTCAGCCACTCCCCAAATCAGGCTGGATTTTGTTTTTCATTTCATGCATAACAGGTATTGGCTTTAAAACTCCAAAGTTCTGTAGATTGACCAGGACAATGTGTGTGGCTGCAGAGAGCAGCAGTTAGTCCCATGGAAGCACAGTCTGGAAGCACAGTCTGCTCACTGGACAAAGCTGAACTTGCTGTCTTTCCTTCTTCTCCTTCCTTCTCCTCTTTCTCCTTCTCCTTCTTCCTCCTCCTCCTCTTTTTTTGCAACAGGGTCTCATTCTGTAGCTCAGGCTGGAGTGCAGTGGTGCGATCATAGCTCACTGTGGCCTTGAACTCCTGAGCTCCAGCCCAGGGTTGCAATCCTCCAGCCTCCCAAGTTGCTAGGACTACAGGTACACACCACCACACCCAGCTAATTAAAAAAAAATTAGGTCTGGTGCAGTGGCTAACGCCTGTAATTCCAGCACTTTGGGAGGCCAAGATGGGTGGATCACTGAGGTCAGGAGTTCGAGACCAGCCTGGCCAATATGGTGAAGCCCCATCTCTACTAAAAATGCAAAAATTAGCCATGAGTGGTGGCTCACACCTCTAGTCCCAGCTACTCAGGAGGCTGAGGCATGAGAATCGCTTGAACCCAGGAGGGTGGAGGTTGCAGTGAGCTGAGATCATGCCATTGCACTCTAGCCTGGGCAACAGAGTGAGACTCGGTCTCAAAAAAAAAAAAAAAAAAAGTAAATTATAAAGACAGGGTCGCTATGTTGCCCAGGCTAGAACTGAGTTTTCTAACCATCAAAGCTAACCTCCAGCGAGCCAGCTGCTCCGTGAGGTGGTGAGAGCCCTGACCCTGGGGGTGTGCAAACAGGAGGTGACGGGGGACACAATGAGGGCATCCTGTAGTGACTTCGGGCTTACTTATTTCAACAGGCAGAAAGTTCCTGACAATAGGATCTCTTTCTTACCTCTCTCTTAGAAATCCACCTGCCAGAGCCCAGCTATGGTTTTGTTACTGTTCATTGCCACAAGTAATTAAATGTAAAAGTTACAAATAGGGCTAAATTCCCCTTTGACGGTCACCCCCAGTCCTGGTTCCCTCTTGCCCCAACCGATGAGAGCCAGAGTCGTCATGCATGTCCTTGCAGACTTCTTTTTTTTTTTTTTTTTTTTTTTGAGACGGAGTCTGGCTCTGTCACCCGGGCTGGAGTGCAGTGGCCAGATCTCAGCTCACTGCAAGCTCCGCCTCCCGGGTTCCCACCATTCTCCTGTCTCAGCCTCCCGAGTAGCTGGGACTACAGGCGCCCGCCGCCTCGCCCGGCTAGTTTTTTTTTTGTATTTTTTTAGTAGAGACGGGGTTTCACCGTGTTCGCCAGGATGGTCTCGATCTCCTGACCTCGTGATCCGCCCGTCTCGGCCTCCCAAAGTGCTGGGATTACAGGCTTGAGCCACCGCGCCCGGCCTTTGCAGACTTCTTATGCTTCACAGTTATGTGTGCGTGATCACGGACAACACGGTGCTGTACTGTGTGTGTGTCTGTGTGTGTGTTGTTTGTTTTTGTTTTTGTTTTGCTAAAGGCATCATGCTGTAAGGCTCATGCTATAAGCTACTTTTATTTACTCAGCGTCTGTCCCGACAGCTTCGAGATGTCTCATTCTTTTAACTGTGGCATTGACTCCTGGCTCTGCCCTGTGCACCCTGCTTATTCAGGCACCCTCTGCTGTGTGGACATTTACATGGTTTCCAGTGTCTCATTGTCATTAGGGGGCTCACTGAGGAGGAGAATTTCTGGGGAGTGGGTAAGGTCTGTGTTCTGCATTTAACTGACCCTGGCCAGTTGCCCTCCAGAACGCTGCTGCCAGCTCCCTCCCTCCAGCGGGACGTGAGGTTATGTTCTGTAGATCACCCCCTGCTCTTGATGTTATCAAACATTAAAACTTTGCAACCTGGTGGGTGAAAGTTAGTTTTTCATTGTTCAGTTGTGTTTTTCTGATTTTTGGGAGACTGGACGTTTTCCGTGTTTGCTGACCGTTTGCATCTCCTCTCCTGCTCTGTGCTCCATCACCCTGCTCCAGCTGCTTCCCGGAGCCTCCCTCTTTACTCTCCACCTGCCCGCGTCCTCCTCGTCTTTCAGTTTCTTCCTAAGGGCCCATGGGCTTTCTTTGGTTTTTACGTTCCTCTCACTCTGCCTTTGGCTGTTTCTGGGCCTCCCATCTCCTGGGAGGTTTCAGAGGATGGGGAAGACACAGGAGTGTAGTCGCCATGCAGTGCAATATGGGCTGTAGTGTTCATCCTCCATGGCCTTTATTGAGGACTTACTGTGTGCCAAGAACCTGCTCTAAGAACATAACTGTGCTCCCTCACTTCATGCTCATAACCACTTGTGAGACGGGCAATGTTCTCATCCTTTTTTTTTTTTTTTTTTTTTTGGAGATGGAGTCTCTGTTGCCCAGGCTGGAGTGCAATGGCACGATCTCGGCTCATTGCAACCTCCGCCTCGCAGATTCAAGCCATTCTCCTGCCTCAGCCTCCCAAATAGCTGGGACTACAGGCACGGACTGGGACTACAGGCCACCACACCCGGCTAATTTTTTTGTTTTTTGTTTTTTGTTTTTTTAGTAGAGATGAGATTTCATCATGTTGCCCAGAGTGGTCTCGAACTCCTGAGCTCAGACAATCCACTCACGTCGGCCTCCCAAAGTGCTAGGATTACAGGCGTGAGCCATCAGGCCCGACCTCATCCTTGTTTTACATGGAGAACATGGAGGCACAGAGGAGTTCCATAAATTGCCACCAAGGCCTTCCACTGGTGTGCAGCAGAGTCAAGATTCAAACCCAGGCTGTCTGGCCCTGGGGTCCAGCCTCTCCAGTGCTCTGCTAGGTGCTGGACAGGGTCAACGAGACACAGAGAATGAGCACCACCTGATAGACTGGGACAGTCAGGGACGGCTTCCTGGAGGAGGTGACACCTCAATGGAGCCTTGAGGGAAGAGCAGGAGGGGCTGACCAGGCAATGAATAGAATAAGTATAACCAGGAAGAGGGAAAAGCCTGAGTGTTGCTGGGAGGCTGGAGAGCTGGCCTGGCTTGGGATGTGTGCCGGGGGGCAGGCGATCAGGACCAAGGGATGGCCAGGCCCAGATCTAGAAAAGCCTGGGCCATCCCATAGTCGCAGGGCCCGGCAGGCCTTCCACTGCTCTGTGTGTACCCCATGGGACGCCAGGAGCCTGGGCTGCGGCCACCCACCTGGGCTCCTTAGACCCAGTGCACAGGCATGGGGGCGGGAGTGGGTGTGGCTGATTTACATCCAACAGGTTGAGGGGAAAACCCAGGAAGTGCAGCCCAGGCACTAATCAAATCTAAGACTAATAATAAGCATCCTGAGTAATGAGTGGCCTGGGCCGGAGCAGGCGAGGTGGCCGGAGCCGTGTGGACCAGGAGGAGCGGTGTGAGTAGCCGGGCAGGAGGGCAGGAGGGCAGGAGGGCAGGTGTGAGGTATGAGGAGGGTTGGGCCTCAGTGCCGTGGGGGTTGGCAGGGTCCGGTGGGTGCAAGGCCCACAGCAGATCCACACACTGGGGCAGTCCCAGCCTCCCAAGCCCCGGCACATGGAGAGCCCTGGATCTGGATGCCTCTGGGGTATGGGGCTTGCCTTCCGGGAGAGAAGCCACCGAGGCTGCAGGGTTGGCCACACCAGCAGGAATTCCCTTTGTCACCACGGCCCCCGCACACCCCCCATTTTCCCCCTTACATGCCCGCTGGACCATTTTAATGCTAATCTCAAACACCAGATTGTTTGATTTGTAGAGACCACAGGATCTATTCCTTAAGAACACAAACTCTAAAAGCAAAACAAAAAACTAAGCATCGTACCATCACCCCAGCTGAAACAACAATTCCTGAACATCATCACATAGCCCGCCAGGGTTCAAACTGCCCCGACTGTCTCATCTATGTCTTTCTCAGTTGATTTGTTCAAATCAGCCTGGCCCACATTAGACTTTTGGCTATGTTTTAATCTATAACAGTTTCCACCCATTTTTTTCCTCGGTTACTTATTTGTTGACAAAATTGGACTATTTATCCTATAGTTTTTTTTTTGTTTTTTTGAGACAGAGTCTCGCTCTGTCACCCAGGCTGGAGTCAATGGCCTGATCTTGGCTTGCTGCAACCTCTGCCTCCAGGGTTCAAGCTATTCTCCTGCCTCAGCCTCCCAAGTAACTGAGATTATAGGTGCTCACCACCACGCCCGGTTAATTTTTTTGTATTTTTAGTAGAGATAGGCTTTCGCTGTGTTGGCCAGTCTGGTCTCAAACTCCTGACCTCAGGTAATCTACCTGCCTCAGCCTCCCAAAGTGCTGGGATTACAGGCGTGAGGCACGGTGCCCGGCCCTTATAGCATTTTTATCAGAGTGAGTTTCTAAGGTTTTATGAAAGGGCCCCAGGTCCGTCACTGTGCAGACAGAACCTATGGCCAGATGGACCGGGGCACAGCCTAGATTCACAGCCTCTCCCTGCTGCTCTGTCCTACACCCCAGGCAGGGAGCAAATCTGTTCTCCCATCCTCTTTTGTGTCCAGCCACCATGTCCCCAGAATCTACCAAGTCAGGGGCTCAAATACATAAAGTTTCTGAGAGACTTGGACAAGGCAGTGACCAGAGGCTGCCTTGACACAGGATGAAACTGCCCAGGCCTCTGGCACCACGAGTCAGGACGCAGCTAGAACTGTGACCTGGCAGTGGCAGAAGCTGTCTGGTGCTGCCGAATCAGCCCTGAGCCACTCTGGGACCTTGGCTGAGCCGCTTCCCCTCAGTGTAAAATGAAGAAGACTGTCTTTCGTACCAGACATCCCTCAAAAACACAAAAGTGCTTTGATGAAACTGCCAGACCCCCTCTTGGGGAGTCACGAGGAAAGGCTCTGAGAAGACCTGCAGTTAAAAAAATGCCTTGACTTTCTTTAACCCAGTGTTTTTCAAACTAATTTGATCACAGAGATCTTTCTTGGTATAGCACCTGTTAACCAGCCAAGCACGTGAGGAGGGAAGGGACAAGCAGAGGGCTCTGAGAATCACCCTCCTTGGCTGCTGTCTGGTCTCGGGATGCAGGAGAGAGTTTCCATCTTGCATCCAAATTTGTGGCGGCCCAGAGTGTGAGCCCAGCCCACAGAGCTAGTGTCAGATAGGAGTTCCCTTTCTTCCCTTTCCGTCAATGGAGCTTCTCTCTCAAGCTTCTATTCTGCCTGGCTGGTGTCAGTCATGGGGTTTTCCCACCCTCCTTTGGCACTTGATGATGGTTCTGGGATTTTATGTAGGTCCATATGGTGGTAGAGGAGGGGGCAGGGACAGGCCCACTGGTCAGCTTGGCATCTGCCATCTGTTCAGTCAGGCTCCATCTCTCCTTCAGGTCCAGTGGCTTTGGTGGCTTCCAGGCAATGAATGGGTCTTGGAACCTCTCCAAGGCTGCCCTTGTCACATAGAACCTCCTGCCCACCTTCCACTCAACCAACCCTTCACGGTGATATGCGGTGGGTGGTGGCTTTCTCCCTCTTTGCTCCTCCACCCAAATATGGGGAGAATCAGGGGTCTGTCTTTAATTTTGTTTGATCCTTTGATTTTAGATTTGCTTTTGAATAGATAGTATAGTCAGATGGTTTGAAACGCAGAAAGTATTGAAAGATATATAATAGAAAGTCTTTTTTTCTCCTTGTCCTCCATCTGCCAAGTTCCCACCTCCCCTAGAATAAGTAGCTTTATTTACATATAACTTACATGTCGTGAAATTCACCTGTGTAAAGTGTACAAGTTTGTGTTTTTAGTATATTTACAGAGTTGTGCAACCATCCCCGTAAGCTAATTTTAGAACATTTCGATGACCCCAAAAAGAAACTTTGTCAGTCTTCATTCCTCCCTAGCCCCAGGCTAATCTACTCTCTGTCTCTATAGATTTGCCTATTTTGGACATTTTCCATTAATGGAATCATATGTGGTGTATTGTGACTAGCTGTTTCCACTTGGCATAATGTTTTCAAGGGCCATCCAAGTTGTAGCAGGTATCAGTACTTCCTTCAGTTTTGTGGCTAAATCACATTCCATTTTATGGATATATCATGTGGCTTATCCAGTCATCAGTGGATGGACATTTGGGATGTTTCTACTTTTTGTCACTGTGATTATTAACAATACTTCTATGAACTTTTGGGTTTAAGTTTTAAGTGAACATGTCTTCTTTTCTCTTAAGTAGACAGATACCTACAAGTGGAATTGCTGGGTCATATGATACATTCTATGTTTAACATTTAAAGGAACTGCCAAATGCTTTCCAAAGTGGCTGCACTATTTTATAATTCACTTCAGGCACGAGGGTTCTGATTTCTCCACGTCTTCACTGACACTTGTCATTGACCGTCTTTCTCATTCTAGCCATCCCAGGGGGTGTGAGGTGGTATCACACTGTGGTTTGGATTTGCATTTCCCTAGTGACAAATGATGTTGAGCATCTTTTGCATGTGCTTTTTGGCCATTTATATGTTTTTTTGGGGAAAATGTCTATGGAAATAGTCCATATAAAAATTGGGTTATTTGTCTTTTCATTATTCTGTTATAAGCATTCTTTATATATTTTGGATACAAGCTCCTTATCAGGTATAAGATTTGTAACTATTTTCTCCAAGTTTGTGGATTGTCTTTTTACTTTCTTCATGATTTTCTTTGGAGCACAAAAGTTTTCATTTTGATTAAGTTCAATTTTGATCAATCTTCTCTTCTATCACATGCAAATTTGGTGTCATTGCCTAGCCCCAAATCATGAAGATTTAATTCTATGTTTTCTTCTATGAGTTCTGTGGTTTTAGCTCTTACATGTAAGTCTATGATCTACTTGGATTTAATGTTTGTGTGTGGTGTGAGATAACAGTCCAAATTCATTCTTTTGTACGTGAATACCCAGTTGACCCAGCAATATTTTTGAAAACACTATTCTTTCTCCCATTGAATTGTCTGGGTATCCTTGTTGAAAATCCATTGATCATAACTGTTAGGCTTTATTTTTGAACTCTCAATTTCATTCTATTGATTTATACCTGTCTTGATGCCAGTACCACCCTATCTTTTTTTTTTTTTTTTGAGACGGAGTCTTGCTGTGTGGCCCAGGCTGGAGTGCAGTGGCGCGATCTCGGCTCACTGCAAGCTCCACCTCCCGGGTTCACGCCATTCTCCCGCCTCAGCCTCCGAGTAGCTGGGACTACAGGCGCCCGCCACCACGCCCGGCTAGTTTTTTGTATTTTTGGTAGAGACGGGATTTCACCATGTTAGCCAGGATGGTCTCGATCTCCTGACCTCGTGATCCACCCGCCTCGGCCTCCCAAAGTGCTGGGATTACAGGCTTGAGCCACCGCGCCCGGCCCACCCTATCTTAATTAGCATTGTATTGCAATAAGTTTTGAAGTAGGGAACCATGAGTCTTCCAACTATGCTTTGTTTTCTTTCAATCCATGAGCATGGGATGGCTTTCCATTTATTTAAATCTTTAATTTCCTTCAGCAATGTTTTTTAGTTTTCATGTATGTCTCTCATTTCTTTTATTAATTTTTTTCTTAAATATTTTCTTTAAAATAGTGTTTTTAGTTTCTTATTTATTTTTTTTTTAAATTTTTTTTTTGAGACAGAGTTGCCCAGGCTGGAGTGCAGAGGCACCATCTCTGCTCACTGCAAGCTCTGCCTCCCAGGTTTGCGCCATTCTCCTGCCTCAGCCTCTCGAATAGCTGGGACCACAGCACTTGCCACCACACCTGGCTAATTTTTTTTTTTTTTTGTATTTTTAGTAGAGACGGGTTTCGCTGTGTTAGCCAGGATGGTCTCGATCTCCTGACCTCGTGATCCGCCAGCTTCAGCCTCCCAAAGTGCTGGGATTACAGGTGTGAGCCACTGTGCCCGGCCTGGTTTCTTATTTGTAACAGAATTTTTTTATGCATACATGACCATTTGCAAATATGATTAGAACTTTCCCCTTTTTTCAAAAATAACCTCCAAAACAAAAACAGGGCCTATGAGCCATGCCATTATATACCTTGTTTTGTTTTTGTTTTTTTAGTTAATATGTCTTGCTGTTCTTTCCATAGCAACATACAGAGAGCTTCCTCATTACTTTTGTTGATAGCTATATAACAATCTAGTGTATAAATGTACTGTAATTTACTCAGTCAATTCCCTGCTGATGGATATTGGGTTACTTTTAATCTTCTGCTATTACAAATGTTGCTGCAATTGGCCAGATGTGGTGGCTCACACCTGTAATTCCAGCACTTTGAAAGTCTGAGGCAGGCAGATCACCTGAGGTCAGGAGTTCCAGACCAGCCTGGCCAACATGGTGAAACCCTATCTCTACTAAAAATACAAAAATTAGCCAGGCATGCTGGTAGGTGCCTGTAATCCCAGCTACTCGGGAGGCTGAGGTAGGAGAATTGCTTGAACCCAGGAGGCAGAAGTTTCAGTGAGCTGAGATCACACCACTGCACTCCAGCCTAGGAGACGGAATGAGACTCCATCTCAAAAGAAAAAAAAAAAAAAAGGAAAGAAAGAAAGAGGAAAAAAAACACACAAAAAGCAAATGTTGTGCTCACCTTGGCAGCACATATACTAAAAAAAAATGTTACTGCAGTAAATTTATAATTTCACACTTCAGGATAAATTTCAAAGTTTAATTACTGGGTCAGTGGGTAAATCCATCAGTAATTTTGACAAATGTTGTCAAATTACCCTCCATGGGGATTATTTCTATTTACTCTCCTTCCGTAACGAATAAGAATGCCACTCTCCCCACAGGCTCTGCCAATAGAAGGTTCTATTAAGCTTTTGGAGTTTTACCAATCTCAGGGTGAAGATGGTATCAGTGTAGTTTGAATTTGCCTGTCTCTTTTGAATGAGACATCCTTATGTTGTATTTCCCTGTCTGTGAACTGTCTATTCATGTCCTTTGCCCGTTTTTCTCATGGGTAGCTGATCTTTATTTTTCTGTTTATTCTTTAGATCTTTAGATCTGAGTTGCAAAGGTTTTGTGCCTGTTTTTCATATGTCTTTGGACTTGGGTGTTTGTTGTCATAAAGAAGTTTTGTTGTTGTTGTTTTTGTTTGTTTGTTTGTTTGCTTGCTTTGTTTTGTTTTTGAGATGGAGTTTCACTCTGTCATTCAGGCTGGAGTGCAGTGGTGCGATCTCAGCTCACTGCAACTTCCCCCTCCTGGGTTCAAGCAATTCTTCTGCCTCAGCCTCCTGAGTAGCTGGGATTACAGGTGCACACCACCATGCCCAGCTAATTTTTGTATTTCTAGTAAAGACAAGGTTTCACCATATTGGTTAAATTGACCTGGAACTCCTGACCTCAGGTGATCCACCCACCTCGGGCTCCAAAGTGCTGGGATTACAGGCATGAGCTGCTGTGTCCAGCCGAAAAAGTTTTTTTGTTTGCCTGTTGTTTTGTGGATTCTATGTTATGCATCTTTTCTTTTATGGATTTTGGGTCATAGAAAGGCCTTTCACAATTTGATGATGGAAAACAGTTATGAAATGGTTTCTTCTCTATTAAATTTACATATTTTTATTCTTTTCACATTTAAATATTTTATTGGGTTGCTTTTTGATATGAGGGAAATTATTTCCCGTGCTCGTTTCTGGCCCAGTCACTTTGTGCCAAGAATCTTTTCTTCTGAGGGTTGAAAGCAACAGCTAGGACTTTCCCCTTTCCTCATCAAGGCACCTCTCCTTGCGTCCTCCCTGGATGGAGGAGATGCAGGCAGGGAGGGAGCTGCTGCTGAAACTCAATACGATCCCTGCCCAGCTGTCTATCAGGCACAGTGCAAGAATGCGGCTTGCTTTTCCTTCCACAGGTCTTTACTGAGGACAACTATATACAAGGAATCCAGCTACTGATTAGCATTTATCCAGCACCTGCTGTGTGCCTGCTGTCATGGAAGGCACTGGATTCAGAGACGAATGAGATAGTAGGGGGAGGCAGAATGGCTACACCCTGAAATGTCACATTACCAACAAGAAATGTCACCCAGCAGTGGGTGCTGGGAGTTCAGGTTCTGGGAGAAGTTCTCCTGGCCCAGAGTACTAATTTGATGCTACTGTCATTATTAATGATTATCATTGGCTGGGCACAGGGGATCACACCTGTTGTCTTAGCTACTTGGGAAACTGAGGGGAGGGAATCACTTGAACCCAGGAGTTCAAGGCTGCAGTGAGCTATGATTACACCACTGTAATTTTGTAGAGACAGAGCAAGACCCTGTCTCTATAAAAGAAAATTTAATTATCACTAATATTAAAATTATTTTATATTATCATAAAATGATAACTATTAACCCATTATATTTCACACTATTTATATTTATACTAGCAGCCATATCTTGGGCCAGTTACATGCTTGTCATGTACACACCCTTGAGAAGATCTACAAAAGAAAGCCTAGAATCCCCATTTGACAGGTCAGGAAAACTGAGGTTGTGCACAGCCTGAGTCCTTCCCAAGATGACTCAGCCGTGCTTTCCCCACCATGGGCACTTCACTCCGGCACACTCTGGGTCACCGAACCATGGCGAATCTGTTTTCAACATGAGCTGACAGGAGGTGAAAATTATGATGGGTGGAAGTGGCTGTCCCCATTTCACAAACAGAAAACTGAGAAGGTGACTTGACCAGTTCTCCCAGGACCTAACTAAGTTCTTCTTCCTTTAGAACCAGCATGGGAGCCTGGGCGTGGTGGCTCATGCCTGTCATCCCAGCACTTTGGGAGGCCGAGGCAGGCAGATCACCTGAGGTCAGGGGTTCGAGATCAGTCTGACCAACATGGCGAAACCCCATCTACTAAAAATACAAAAATTAGCTGGGTGTGGTGGCACACACCTGTAATCCCAGCTACTCGGGAGGCTGAGGCAGGAGAATCGCTTGAACTCAGGAGGCAGAGGTTGCAGTGAGCTGAGATCTCACCACTGCACTCCAGCCTGGGGAACAAGAGTGAAACTCCATCTCAAAAAAGAAAAAAACAAACAAACAAAAAGCATGGGGATGGTGGACTCCCAACCCTGAACATCTCTGAAGGTTCATTCTGAGTGGAGATGGGAGCAGCCATGGTGGTCTATTTCAAAATACAACTCACAGAAACCAAAAGCCATCTTTTCCTCCTCCTCCTTCCTTCTCCTCCCCTTCTCTTCCCTGTCTTCTTTATCTCTGTTCTTTTTCCCTTCTTCTCCTCTTCTGCCTCCTCTTCCTCATTCTTCTTTTCCTGCTCCATTTCTTCTTCCTCCTCCTTCCTGGTTAGCAGAAGCCAGGTTGTAAGGTCACCATCCATTCCCATGCACGTCCCTCAGGTCTCAGGCTGCAGCCTCATCGGGGCACACACCCTGTCTCTGCACGCTGGAATCCTCTCCTGTCCCCACCCCACTGGTGAGCTCAACTCATAGCCCCCAGCCCTAGTTTGCAATCAGTGTTTGCTTGAAAGACTGCATGAGAAAGGCCGGGTGCTGTGGCTCACGCCTGTAAAATCAGCACTTTGGGAGGCCGAGGCAGGTGGATCACAAGGTCAGGAGATCGAGACCATCCTGGCCAACACAGTGAAACCCCGTCTCTACTAAAAATACAAAAAAATTAGCCAGGTGTGGTGGCGGGCGTCTGTAGTCCCAGCTACTCGGGAGGCTGAGAAAGGAGAATGGCGTGAATCCGGGAGGCGGAACTTGCAGTGAGCAGAGATGGTGCCACTGCACGCCAGCCTGGGCGACAAAGCGAGACTCTGTCTCAAAAAAAAAAAAAAAAAAACAAACAAAAAAAAAAAAAAAAGCAAAAACAAAAACAAACTAGATAAGAAATTCCTCCTATCTGCCAAGCTTTTACTGTTCCTTCTCTTCCAGCCACATCTACAGGTTTTCTTGGTGAAATTGTAAAGGGCAAGAACGAGGAGCTGACCCCTCCCCTCAACCCTGCTCCTTCACTCCTGCACAGAACCCTCCCCACCAAGGAGGAAAAGATGGAGTTGGCCCACGCAAACAGGAATTGGCCCTTAAAAGTTTTGTTTTCTCGATCCAGGTGTGGGCCTTGTCCAGCACAGTACTCCTTATCACAGGAAGCGGCAATATTAACAAGGGCAGCAGCTCAGGGGGTTGCCTTTACTATCGTGCTCAATACTGTACTAGGCACCTGCCATGCATATGCTGCTCGCAGTGATTCTGTGAGTAGCAACAGCATCCTCATTTTACAGGGGAGGACGCTGGGTCTCCAAGAGGGGAAGTTGTGCCCGAGGTCACACAGCGAGGAGTACCAGCCCCATGACTCACAGCCCAGGGTTCCCAAGCAGGACTGCCCCGTGACTTTCCCCAGGCTCATCCTCAAAGTGGCTCAGAACCTGGTCCACTCCCCCTGCTGGTCCTTGACTTATCCATTTTAGATGCTCTGGATTGATTTCCCACTTTCTAAGGTGAGAACTTAACGTGGACGTCACTATCTGCGTGCACGCAGCCTCCCCTCCCCAGGCCCCCAGTGAAGTAGGGGTACGTGTTCAGTTGGAGGCAAGATAGACCTGCTGGCTGCCGGCTCTGCCCCAGAAAGTCAACTCCTCTGCAGTTCTGTTCTCCCCGCTCTCCTTCCTCTCTCCTAGAAAGGCTGTTTTTGCCTTTGTTCGCTGACAATGGTCTAATGGCTCTCACAGTGAGTAAATTCTTTTACAGAAGGAATAATTCCAAGTCTCCACCTTATTCATTGACTCGGATGGTTCATTTATTTATGACAATGTAAATATTGCCCACAGCTGAGCTGCTATTCATGTCCTATGATTACCTTTCTTTTCTTTCTTTCTTTCTTTTTTTTGTGAGGGGAGACCGAGTCTCACTCTGTGGCCCAGGCTGGAGTGCAGTGGCATAATCTTAGCTCACTGCAACCTCTGTCTCCTGGTTTCAAGTGATTCTCCTGCCTCAGCTTGTCAAGTAGCTAAGATTACAGGCATGCACCACCACACCCAGCTAATTTTCGTATTTTCAGTGAAGACGGGGTTTCACCATATTGGCCAGGCTGGTCTCGAACTCCTGACCTCAAATGATCCACCTGCCTCAGTCTCCCAAAGTGATTGGATAACAGGCATGAGCCACCACACCTGGCTTACTTTTCTTTTCTTCGTGATGTCTTCTGTTTCCCTGGAGTTGGTAACTCCTCTGTTTTCTATGCATGTAATTCATCTCCAGCTCTGGGACAAATCCACCCTGTCAGTTGGTCAGACATCCTCACTTACCTATCACTTCTGTGTTTTCACTGGTGACGTTTACCCTTCTTCCATTTTAGCTGGAATAGAGTACCCTCTAGACCTCCAAGCAGCTGTCACTGGGGAAGTCCTTCACCATCATTCCGAGAATGCCCACCTCCCCCTCTCCGCTGAGAGGGGTCCTGTTCTTCACCACCCCTGATTTTTTTTTTTTGTCCGCTCCCCAGATTCAGTGGAGCAAGTCCTCCAGTAGCTTCCAAGATCTTGCATGTCTGAGAAAGTCTTTATTCTACCTCGCACTTGATAGATAACAATGTTCTAGACTGAAAATAACTTTCTATCATAAACTTTAAGGCATTGCTCCATTTTCTGCTTACTTTCTGCTTTCTGCTTCCACTTTTTGCTGGTAAAATATATGTAATGAAACTTTGACCATTTTAATCATGATGACGTATTCAATTAAGTGGCACTACGTACATGCACAAGCACCACTATCTATATCCAAAACCTTTTTACGGCCCCAGACAGAAATTCTGAACCCATTAATCAATTAGCCTGCCTGTGCTAACCTCTATTTTACTCTCTAACTCTATGAATTTGCCTCTTCTACTTCCCTCAGGTAAGGGGAATTGTACAATATTTTTCTCTATATGACTGTCTTATTTCACTTAGCATAATATCTTCAAAGTTTATCCATGTTGTAGCATGTATAAGTATTCCATTCATTTTAATATCATCATAGTATCCCGCTGTGTACCTGTAACATATTTTCTTCATCCATTCATATGCTGATAAATGACTGGACTGTTTCCACCTTTGGCTGTTGCAAATATGCTGTTCTGAATGTTGGGGTACAAGTACCTGTTTGCATCCCTGTTTCAGTTCTTTTGGATATTTACTTAGGAGTGGAATTACTGGGTCATGTGGTAGTTTTATGTTTGTCTTTTTAAGGAACTGCCAGACTTTTCCACAGCTGTTGCTCTGTTATACATTCCCATGAGCAGTGCCTTCACATCCACTTTCTTCACATCTCCAGCACTGCTTATTTTCCACTTTTAAATAATAGCCATCCTAATGAGTGTGAAATGATATCTTATTGTGGTTTTGATTTGCATTTCCCTAATGACTAATGATGTTGAGCATCTTTTCTTGTGCTTATTGACCACTTGAATGTTTTATTTGGAGAAATGCTGATTCAAGCCTTTTGCTCAGTTTTGACTTGAGTTGTTTGGTTTTTTGTTGTTGAGTTTTAGGAGTTCTTTATATATTCTGGATATTACTCCCACATGAGATATATGATTTGAAGATATTTTCTCCCATCCTGTGAGTTGTCTTTTCACTCTCTCAGTAGTGTCCTTTGGTGCACAAAAGTTTTAAATTTTGATGAAGTCCAATTTATCTAGTTTTTTCCTTCCATTGCCTATGCCTTTGGTGCTGTATCCAAGATATCATTGTCAAATTTAGTGCATGGAGATTTCCCACTATGTTTTCTTCCAAAAGGTTTATAGTTTTAGCCCTTAGTCCGTTTTGAGTTATTTTTTGTATGTGGTGTTAGGGAAGCATTCAACTTCATTCTCTTGTATGTGATTATCAAATTTTTCCAGTATCATTTGTGGAAGACTATCCTTTTCCCCACTGAATAGAATCATTAGGGTTTTCTACATATAACATTGGGTTATCTGTGATAAGAGATAATCTTATGCTCTCCTTTCCACTGTGGATACTTTTATTTCTTTTTCTTGTCTAAGTGCTCTGGCTAGTGCTCCTGGTGCTATGTTGAAGAGAAGTGGCAAATATGTGTATCCTGGCCTTGCTCTGATCTTAGGGGAAAGCTTTCTCTTTCACCATTGAGAATGTGGGATTCTCAAATATGGCCTTTATCATGATAGGAAAGTTACTTTGTATTCCTAGTTTCTTGAGTGTTTTTATCATTAAAAAAATTTGGATTTAGTCAAGCACTTTTTCTGCATCAATTGAGATGATCATTTAGTTTTACTATTCATTTCTTTAGTGTGGTGCATTTTACTAGTTGATAAAGTGTATGTTGAACTACCATTGCACTCCAGAAATAAATCTCACTTGGTTATGGTGAATAAACTTTTAATGTGCCATTGAGTTCAATTTGCATACATAAGGCATATTGGTGTGTAATTTTCTCTCCTTGTGATATCTTTATTGTGATTTTGTATTAGTGTAATCCTGACTTCGTGAATGAGTTAGGAAGTGTTCTTTCCTCTTTAATTTTTGGGAAGAGTTTCAGAAGAATTGGTGTTCATTCCTTTTTAAATGTTTTGGTAGAATTCAAAAGCAATCTTGTCCTGAGCTTGTCACTGATAGGTTTCTGATTACTGATTCAATCTTGTTATAAGTGTATCCAAATTTTCTATTTCTTCATTTGTCAGTTTTGGTAGATTGTGTGTTTCTAAGAATATGTCCATTTTTATCTATGTTATCAAATTTGGTGTACCATTGTGCATAGCATTCTTTTATAATCCTTTTTATTTCTGTAAAATAAGTAATAAAGTTCTTAATGTCATTTCTGATTTTAATAATATGAGTCATCTCTCTTTTTCATAGTCAATCTACCTAAAGGTTTGTCAATTTTGTTGATCTTTGCAAAGAGCCAGCTTTTGTTTTGTTGATTTTCTCTACTGTTTTTTCATTCTCTGTTATTGATCTCTGCTCTAGTCTTCATTATTTCTTTCCTTATGCTGTTTTTAGATTTGGTTTGTTCTTCTATTTTTATTTCCTCAAGGTATATAATTAGGTTATGATTTAGTTATGATCAGGTTATGATTCTTCTTTTTCAATGTATGTATTTGCATTATTTTCCCTTTTTGCATTGCTTTTGTTGTATTTCACAACTTTTGGTATGTTGTATTTTCATTTTCATTTGTCTCAAGATATTTTATAATTTCCCTTGTCATTTCTTCTTTGACCAATTTGTTGTTGAAGAGTGTGTTGTTTAATTTACACATATTTGTGAATTTTCGTTTTCCTTCTGCTATTGATCTGTAGTTTTATACCATTATGATCAGAAAAGAAACTTTGAATAATTTTAGTTTTTAAAAATTAAAAGTTTTTAAATTTTAGCATTGTTTTGTGGCTGAACATAAGGTCTATCCTGGAGAATGTTCCATGTGCACTTGAAAAGAATGTGTATTCTGCTGTTGTTGCATTGAGCATTGTCTATGTGTCCGTGATGTCTAATTGGTTTATAGTGTTCTTGATGTCCTCTATTTTCTTTTCTTTTTTTTTTTTTTTTTGAGGCGGAGTCTCTCTCTGTGGCCCAGGCTGGAGTGCAGTGGCCAGATCTCAGCTCACTGCAAGCTCCGCCTCCCGGGTTCACGCCATTCTCCTGCCTCAGCCTCCCGAGTAGCTGGGACTACAGGCGCCCGCCACCTTGCCCGGCTAGATTTTTGTATTTTTTAGTAGAGACGGGGTTTCACCGTGTTAGCCAGGATGGTCTTGATCTCCTGACCTCGTGATCCTCCTGTCTCGGCCTCCCAAAGTGCTGGGATTACAGGCTTGAGCCACCGCGCCCGGCCGATGTCCTCTATTTTCTTATTTAATCTGTCTAGTTGTTCTGTCTTATTACTGAAAGTGAGGTACTGAAATATCCCAATATTAGTGTAGAACTATCTATTTCTCCGTTCAATTCTGTCAATTTTTGTTTCATATATTTTGGAATCCTGTCATTAGGTGTGTATATATTTATAATTGTTACATCTTTATGCTGTATCCCCTTTATTAATATATATTGTCCTTTGTCTTTTGTAAACTTTTTGTGATTTAAAGTCTGTTTTGTCCGACAGTAGTATAGCTGCCCCAGCTCTCTTCTGGTTACTATTTTCATAAAATACCTTTTCCCATTCTTTTACTTTCAACTTCTATTTTACCACTATTTTACTCATTGTCTATTAAATCATATAGGAAAAAAATTGGAGTTACAAACCATGCAAAATGTAAAGTAATTCTGGCTTTGTATTATTTTTTTTTAATCTAAAATAAGTCTCTTATACACAGAATATACATAAAGCCTGTGGGTTTTTAAATCCAATCTGCCAATTTTTTTTTTTTTTTGAGATGGAGTCTCGCTCTGTCGCCCAGGTTGGAGTGCAGTGGTGCAATCTCGGCTCACTGCAAGCTCCGCCTCCCGGGTTCACGTCATTCTCCGGCCTCAGCCTCCTGAGTAGCTGGGACTACAGGCGCCCGCCACCACGCCTGGCTAATTTTGTTTTTGTATTTTTAGTAGAGACGGGGTTTCACCGTGTTAGCCAGGATGGTCTTGATCTCCTGACCTTGTGATCCACCCGCCTCAACCTCCCAAAGTGCTGGGATTACAGGCGTCAGCCACTGCGCCCGGCCCAATTTTTTTTTTACTAGCAGAGTTTAGTTCATTTACATTTAACATGATTACTGATAAAGATTTACTTCAGTCATTTATATATTTGTTTTATGTATGTCTCATATGTTTTTGTTTCTTCAATTACTTCATTTTTGTATTTTGTTGATTTTTTTTGTAGTGGGCCACTTTGAGTCCCCTTTTCTTTCTTTTTCTATACATATTTTAGTTATTGGGATTACAATTAATATCTTAAACTTATGACACCCTAGTTTGAATAATATCAACTTAGTTTCAGTGGGTCATAAGAGCTTTGTTCCTGTATTTCCCTGCCTTTCCCTTTATATTGTTATTGTCACATATTGCATCTTTGTACATTCTATTGTCACTAACATAGGTTTGTAATCACTGTTTTACTCATTACCTATTAAATCATATAGGAAAAAAGTAGGAATTACAAACCATGCAAATGTAAAATAATTCTAGCTTTTATATTTATTTATTTACCTTTATATTTACTTCACTTTTTCTTATGGCTTCAAGGTACCATCGAGAGTACTTTTATGTCAGCATGAAAGACTCCCTTTAGCATTTCTTGTAGTGCAGTCCTCAGATTTTGTTTATCTGGAAATGTCTTAATTTCTCCTTCATTATTGAAAGGTGATTTAAAAGTATATACAATTCCTGGTTGACAGCTTATTGTTTTCTTTCAGGACTTTAAATATATCATTACACTACCTTCTGGCTGGTTTCTTAGGAGAAATCAGCTGTTACCGTATTGAGGATCCTTTGTACACAAGAAGTTGCTTCTCTCTTGCTGCCTTCGCAATTCTGTCTGGCCTTGGGTTTCCTCAATTTTATTGTAATATGTCTTGGTGTCGGTTTCTTTGAGGTTTTCATGCATCAAATTTATTGAGATTCCTGAATGAGTATATTCACATGTTTTTTCAGATTTGGGATGTTTGGGGCCATTATTCCTTCAAATACTTTTTCTGCCGTTTTGTCTCTTCTCCTTCTGTAACTTCTATGAGCATATGTCAGTACATTTGGCTCTGTTCAATTTTCCTCAATCTTTTTTCATTCTTGTTACACAGACAATTACTTCAATTGTTTTCTCTAAAGATAAACTTTTTTTTTTTTTTTTTGAGACGGAGTTTCGCTCTGTCGCCCAGGCTGGAGTGCAGTGGCCGGATCTCAGCTCACTACAAGCTCCGCCTCCCGGGTTCACGCCATTCTCCTGCCTCAGCCTCCCGAGTAGCTGGGACTACAGGCACTCGCCACCTCGCCCGGCTAGTTTTTTGTACTTTTTAGTAGAGACGGGGTTTCACCATATTAACCAGGATGGTCTCGATCTCCTGACCTCGTGATCCGCCCGTCTCGGCCTCCCAAAGTGCTGGGATTACAGGCTTGAGCCACCGCGCCCGGCCAAGATAAACTTAAAAGTTCACCGATCCCTTTTTCTGCTTGCTTAAATTTGCTGATAAACCCCGTCCATTAAGGTTCGTATTTCACTTTTTGGACTTTTCCATTCCAGAACTTCTGTATTTTTTTTTAAACTACTTTTAGAGCATTTTTAGGCTCACAGAAAAATTTAGCAAAAGCACAGAGAGTTCCCACATCCCTGTCCACATCCCCCGGCACAGTCTCCTCAACTATCAACATCCTAAACCAGATGGTGCATTTGTTACAATCAGTGAACTTACACTGACACATCATTATCATTTGAAGTCTGAAGTTTATATTGGGGTTCACTCTCAGTGTGGTACATGGCTTTGAACAAATGTACATGGACATCTGTCCACCATTGGAGTAGCTTACAGAGTAGCTTCACTGCCCTAAAAATCCTCTGTGCTCCACCTATTCATCCCTCCTGTCCTCCAACCCCTGGGAATCACTGATCTTTTTATTGTCTCCATAGTTTTTGACTTTTCCAGAATGTCATAGAGTTGAAATCATACAGTAGACTTTTTAGCTTTGTTTCTCTCACTTAGTAATATGCATTTAAGGTTACTCCATGTCTGTTAATGCCCTGATAGCTCATTTTTAAGTATTGAATAACAGTCCATTGTTTGAATATACCACACTTGATTCATACATTTACCGACTGAAGGACATTTTGGTTGCTTTCCAAGTTTTGGTTCCTTTTTTACCACTTCTGTCTCTTTACCACGCACTCATCGTGTTCATACAACATTTTCCTGACTTCCGTTAGTTCTTTGTCTATGGTTTCCTTAAGCTCATTGAACATACTTAGCACAAATCTTGATTTCACACGTTTGACTAGTAATCCCAATATATAGACTTCCCTGGAAATGGTTTCTGTCAGAGTCTGTATTTCCTGTAAATGTGGCAACACTGCTGCTGCTTTGTATGCTTTGTAATTTTTTTTTGAGACCTGGACATTTTGAGTGTTGTGTTGTGGTGACTGGAAATCTAACTTTACCAAACTCCTCAAGGATTCTGAACCTTGCCTGTTAAGGGCTGAAGCTATCTGTTTGCGACTTTTCCAAACTTTTAGTTTTAAGCTTTGTTTTTTCCCAACTTTAATTTGTATTTTTGCACGGTATGTATTCCTTGTTGTGTGTAGTCACTGAAGTTTCTGTTCTTTTATCTCTGCAGTCAACCAGTGACCTGACAAAGATTTCCTTAAGTGCTTGGCTCCCAGACCAGAGAAGGATACTTTCTCTTTAAATCCCCTGGAAGCCACTTCAGTCTTTGGGGGTTGAAACAATGTCCTTTGTGCTGGCCCCTCAGTGGTCACAGGCGGTCATCAGCAATCAGAACCCACAACCCTAATATTTGGAGGACAAGGGTCCTTCTTGCTTATCCTGGCTCCAGCAAGCGGCACTGCTGTGGAATAGTAGCCACTACCATGTGATAGGCTGACATTCCTAAAATTTACCATCAAGCTCTCCCCTGGACAACTCCAGAGTTCCCAAATAGTGACTTCAGACAGTGGCTGGCAGCTCCGCAGTCGTTTAGCAGGAGGCACAGATTCCCAGAGCTTGCCACTCTACTGCTTTCCTCCATGTCACTCCTCACATCCCAGGATTGCTTTTGAGATGTCCTGACTTTGTAACTAACAGAGTTTTATGGGCAGCCTGCTTGTTCTCAAGAAGGTTTAAAAAAAAAAAAAAAAAAAAAAAAAGAACAAATACATGTCTTGCAAAATGCTTTTAAACATTTTTTTTTTTTTTTTTTTTTTTTTGAGACAGAGTCTCACTCTGTCACCCAGGCTGGAGCGCAGTGGCGCGATCTCGGCTTCCTGCAACCTCCGCCTCCTGGGTTCACGCCATTCTGCCTCAGTCTCCCGAGTAGCTGGGACTACAGGTGCCTGCTACCACACCCGGCTAATTTTTCATATTATTATTATTATTATTTTTAGTAAAGACAGAGTTTCACCGTGTTAGCCAGGATGGTCTTGATCTCCTGACGTCGTGATCCGCCCGCCTCGGCCTCCCAAAGTGCTGGGATTACAGGCATGAGCCACCTCGCCCGGCCGCTTTTAAACATTTTTAAGGAGAAGTTATTGGGGGAAGCAAATGTCACGAAATCAGGAAAGGATAGAGAAGGTGATGCTTGCACACAGCGGAAGACTCACAGTAACACAAAACCAGACACACAGAGAGCACCCACATGGATGAGTCTCAGGTACCACGTGGGGGGACAAAACCAGACATGGAAGTTCCAGAAGGGGCAATATTAGCCTATGGGGGTAACAACAGAACAGTAGCTGCCTCTAGGAGTGGGCATTGGGTGGGAGGGGACCCCAGGGAGTCTTCAGGGGTGCAGGAAATATTCTACATCTCAATGTGGGCTGTAATGACACAGGTGCATACATACATCAAATGTCACCAAGCTGTATTCTTCCACTTTTTGCACACTTTACACACACACACATCATTGTGGTTGTTTCATACTTTAGTTAAAAAAAGAAAATGGAAAGGAAATTGACATTTCTTGGTTCTTGCTGTGTGCTAGGCACTGACTTGGTCTGCTTTTAATTAATCATTCATTTCATGAGCACGTACTATGTCCGAAGTATTGTCTAGGTTCTGAGGACTCAGCAATTAACAAGAAAAATTAGGCACAGCCCCTGCCAGATGGTGCTCACAGTTAGTGTAGGAGCCAGCATCAAATAAGGAAAGTGGCCACAGCAACAAGTAAAGGGCTGTGCGAGTGAGTGGAAGAAGGACCGCGTCCTAGTCTGGGGGCGAGTCAGAAAGCCTTCCCTGGGAGATCAGGTTTAGACAGAGGTCTCAGTCTGAGAAGGAATAAGCCTGAGAAGGAATAAGCAGCTGAGGGGCAGGGGCTGGGGAGAAGGGCACGTCATGTGAGGGAATAGTATGTGCAAAGACCCCGTGGCAGGGAGAGGCATGGCACATTAAGGAGGGCAGGGATTAGGGCCCAGCATGGTACTGCTCATGTCAGAGAGCAGAGGTCCTGAAAACAACCATGTGCAGATGGGGAAACTGAGGCTGGAGAGGGGAGGTGGCTGCCCCGAGCCTCCAGCAAGTGCAGTGGGGGTTGTCTGCCCTGTCTGCTCCTGAGACAGAAAGGTTGTCTGTGGGAATGTGGGCAGGAGAGGCTGTCTGGGTTCCCGTCAGGGACAAGAAGCTGGGCTGTGGCCGCCTGCCAGGTGCCCTCACTCTCCTGGTCTCTCAGCTCCACAGGGCCTGTGGACAGGGGTGGCTATGAGATCCTGCCCCGAAGAGCAGTACTGGGATCCCCTGCTGGGCACCTGCATGTCCTGCAAAGCCATTTGCAATCATCAGAGCCAGCGCACCTGTGCAACCTTCTGCAGTGAGTTCTGGGGCCTGAGCCCAGGGGACAGTGCAATCACCCTCCTCCTTCCTCTCTGGAGCACCCTCTGGCCCCACAGTCAGGTGGCTGAGGAAAGGGTGGCAGGAGGAGATGTACAGTGCGGCACCTCTTACCCCTCCACCTTCCTGCTTTGGTCACACAACTTTCTTTCAGTGTCTCAAACATAGTACATTCTTTCCTGTCTGAGGTCCTTTGCACATGCTGTTCCCGTTGCCTGGAATGCATTCCCTCTATCATCTTCCCTCAGCTCCCTCCTACTCAACGTTCAGGTCTCAGCCCAAACATCAGGGGTCTCCTCTGATCACCCAGTAGAACTAGGCCCTCTCCTGTCACTGTCTGTTGTTACATTCTTTTGAAACTTTTTTTTTTTTTTTTTTTTGAGACGGAGTCTCGCGCTGTCGCCCAGGCTGGAGTGCAGTGGCCGGATCTCAGCTCACTGCAAGCTCCGCCTCCCGGGTTCACGCCATTCTCCGGCCTCAGCCTCCCGAGTAGCTGGGACTACAGGCGCTGCCACCTCGCCCGGCTATTTTTTGTATTTCTTAGTAGAGACGGGGTTTCACCGTGTTAGCCAGGATGGTCTCGATCTCCTGACCTCGTGATCCGCCCATCTCGGCCTCCCAAAGTGCTGGGATTACAGGCTTGAGCCACCGCGCCCGGCCGAAACTTTTTATTACAGAACTTATCACACATGTACATAGACAGGATAGCACAATGACGCCCTCTGCACCCATCACCAGCTTCACAAATTGTTTAAATTCTGCCTTGTACTTTCTCAACCAATTTTTTTGGCTAGTGAATTTTATTTAATTTAATTTATTTTTTATTTTTTATTTTTTTTGAGATGAAGTTTTGCTCTTTTTGCTCAGGCTGGAGTGCTATGGTTCGATCTCCGCTCACTGCAACCTCCGCCTCCCGGGTTCAAGTGATTCTCCCTCCTCAGCCTCCCAAGTAGCTGGGATTACAGGCATGTGCCACCATGCCCAGCTAATTTTGTATTTTTAGTGGAGATGGGGTTTCTCCATGTGACCTTAGGTGATCCACCCACCTCAGCCTCCCAAAGTGCTGGGATTACAGATGTGAGCCACTGCGCCCAGCCTGCCTTGTGTATTTTAAAGCACAGCCAAGATCTCATATAATTTTACCTGCAGATACTGGACCATGAAGACCTGTAAAACATAACCCAAATATCCTATCACTACCAGCAGTACTTTATTGACATCATCTAATACTCAGGCCATATTCAGTTTTCCCTGATTGTCTTGAAAACTATTCATTGCTTGCTGTTCTTTTTCATAACCTGTCCTTTTCCTTGATAGAACTTACCACGATTTGCTGTTTTGTTCTTTCGTGTGTATGTGTTTTATGTCTGACTCAACCACTAGGCTGAGAGCTCCCTGGGGGGAGGAACCATGTCTGACTTGAGCCTAACACAGTGCCTGACACATAGTAAGTCCTTCATGAATACTTGTTGAGGAGAACTCAGAGAGGATGAGTGACTTACCCAAGATCACCCAGTTTAAAACTGGAGATGTCATAGCGACATCCTGGTTTGAACCCAGGACTCCCACTCCTAAATCATGACTGAACCACTACCCATTAATGAATTAGAATATTCATTGGTTCATCCCACAAACATAGATGGAGTGCTCCAGCCCCATGGAAACAGGAATCTGGCGTGGCCCTTCAAAGACAGTGTCATCTAATGGGAGAAATGACTATGTGTCAAGGTAGAAAGCTGCAGTTGGGAGAGACCACTTTCAGCTGAAGGGCTGCAGGGTGGGGAGGTGTCCCTACAGGAAGCACCATCAGAGGCAGATTGTTAAGAGGCCACAGAATGGGGAAATCAGATGGATGTCTGGAAAAGAGGGCAGTATGCGCAGAGGTGCAGAGGTGGGAAACACAGTAGGGACGATCGAGTCCTGGGGTGGGGTGACGAGACAGGGTGTGAGGTCAGGCAGGGAGGGCCAGTGGTCTGGGGTGCTCAGGCACCACCTGCAACAGGAGAAGAGGTCACAGAAAGCCCCAAGGACACCAATGCTGGACTAACCCTATGTGACACAGAGTGGAGGTGTCAGTTTCTGTGCGGTTCAGGGGAGCCCTGGGCATAGGGCAGGGCCAGAACAGGGGAGGTCACTGGCCCCATGTGGGCCATCTGAGTTTTCCCCAAGGTCCCAATTCCGTGATCTTTTAGTTCCTTCCTTTACTCTGTCGAAGACACAAGAACGGGTGTGTGTTTGCTTTGTGAAGAGGCTCAAATGAATATTCTACTCAAGCCTTCCATTAAGTGAGCATTTAGTATGCGCCAGGCACTGTGTTGGGTCCTCCAACTCTGCCACCAGCCCTAAGAAGAAGTCAGTACTGTTATTTTCCCTATATTGGAAAAGAGGAAACTGAGGCATGGAAAGGCTAAGACCACACTGCCTGCAAGTGGTACAGCTGAGGATGACCCCAATTGAAATTTGGTTCTGAAATTTGGGTTCTTATCCACTATTCTGCACTGCCTCTGAAATGTGTCCTTAAAATATATGTGTGAGCCACAATTTCACATAAATACCTTATTCTAAAGACAAACGAAACTTGCCTTTTTCACGTAAAAACTTTCATGTAGAAATATTCTGAGGCTAGACAGGTGCGGTAGTTCATGCCGCCTGTAATCCCAGTACTTTGGGAGGCCGAGGCAGGCAGATCACCTGAGGTCAGGAGTTCACGACCAGCCTGGCCAACATGGCGAAACCCCATCTCTACTGAAACTACAAAAATTAGCCGGGTGTTGTGATGGTCGCCTGTAATCCCAGCTACTACTCAGGAGGCTGAGGCAAGAGAATTTCTTTTTTTTTTTTTTTTTTGAGATGGAGTCTCGCTCTGTCGCCCAAACCGGAGTGCAGTGGCGCAATCTCAGCTCACTGCAAGCTCCGCCTTTCGGATTCACGCCATTCTCCTGCCTCAGCCTCCCGAGTAGCTGGGACTACAGGCGCCCGCCACCTCGCCCAGCTAGTTTTTTGTATTTTTTTAGTAGAGACGGGGTTTCACCGGGTTAGCCAGGATGGTCTCGATCTCCTGACCTTGTGATCCGCCCGTCTCGGCCTCCCAAAGTGCTGGGATTACAGGCTTGAGCCACTGCGCCCGGCCAAGAGAATTTCTTGAACCTGGGAGGCAGAGGTTGCAGTGAGCTGAGATCGTGCCACTGCACTCCACTGGGCAGCAAGAGCGAAACTCCATCTCAATAAAAAAAAAAAATTAGAAAGAAATATTCTGAGGCTTTAGATAAGATAATTGATTGTTCCAAATAGATTTATTTATGCATTCAAAGTTGGGTCCACTGTGCTCTCTTAAGGCAAGTATGATTGGGCTTCAGTTTCCTTGGCTTCTGTGCCTTGGCACTGATACTTGTGTAAGCTGCTGTAATTCTTATTTAGTAGTAAGAGAGAAGAAACACTATTCATATGAACTTTTCCACCTTCCTTCCAGCCCCCTGCCCCAACTTGCCAAAGAGGATTCTGGCCTTTCCCCTTCATTCCTTATTGAAATATTTTGAAATACATTTGAAATAATTTGAAATATATTTGAAATATTTGAATATTTGAAATAATTTGAAATATTTGATAATCAAAATATTTGAAATAATTTGAAATACATTTCTCCTTGATGAGGCTTGAAAAATGCAAGTAAAGTTCTTATGTAACAATGTAATCTAGGTCTCAATTTTAAATGATAACTGAAAATCTTCATATGTTTAGAAACTAAGAAATGCACTTGTAAATAACCCATTGGTCAAAGAAGAAATAATAATGAAAAATAAGTACATTTTGAACTAGGTAGAGGAAAAATAATACACATCAAAATGCAACGCAGCTAAAATAGTACTTAGAGGACAAAGTACTTGCCTTACTCTGGAATTGCTTGCTGGAATTTTACCGTAATTTTTTTTTTAACTTTGATGTCTTTTGTGGTCAAACCTACAACTCCTGCTGGTCTGTTACCCAGCAGTATTACGCATTTCTGTCTCCCAGGGTCACTCAACTGCCGCAAGGAGCAAGGCAGGTTCTATGACCATCTCCTGAGGGACTGCATCAGCTGTGCCTCCATCTGTGGACAGCATCCTAAGCAATGCGCATACTTCTGTGAGAACAAGCTCAGGAGCCCAGTGAACCTCCCACCAGAGCTCAGGAGACAGCGGAGTGGAGAAGTTGAAAACAATTCAGACAACTCGGGAAGGTACCAAGGATCGGAGCACAGAGGCTCAGAAGCAAGTCCAGGTAAGCCACCCCAGGTGAATCTGTATGGTGTCACGCAGGGTCAGAAAGGGTAGGAGGCCTGATGCCAGGCCTAGAACAGGAGAGTCAACTATGCACAGGCAAATGGGCAGAAGCCAGGGAGATCATCCCAGGATTAAAAAAACAATGTACACAACATTGCCAGAAGTCTGTGGACAAGAAGAAAGCAGGAGAAAGGACCTGCCATGTGAGGAAGAGCCTTGTACTGAGGGCTGCTGAAGCTGTGCCAGTTCTCAAAGCACAAGCATGAGTAAGCAGCAGACCCACCTGTGTGAGCACCTGAGCAGAGCCACCACCTGCCCTCCACCAATGCTGCAGACTCCATTTATTTCTATTATTATTATTATTATTATTTTTTTTTTTTTGAGATGGAGTCTCACTCTGTCGCGCAGGCTGGAGTGCAGTGGCCGGATCTCAGCTCACTGCAAGCTCCGCCTCCCGGGTTTACGCCATTCTCCTGCCTCAGCCTCCCGAGTAGCTGGGACTACAGGCACCCACCACCTCGCCCGGCTAGTTTTTTGTATTTTTAGTAGAGACGGGGTTTCACTGTGTTAGCCAGGATGGTCTATTATTATTTTATTGATAATTTAACTTTTATTTTAGATCTGGGGGTACATGTATAGGTTTGTTACATGGGTGTGTTGCTTGATGCTGAGGTTTGGGGTACAAATGGTCTTGTCACCCGGGTGGTGAGCATAGCACCCAGTAGGTAGTTTTTCTTCCGTTACCCCCTCCCTACCTCCCCCTTCTAGTAGGCCCCAGTGTCTGTTGTTCCTGTCTTTATGTCCATCTGTATGCATTGCTTAACATTTCACTTTTAAGTGAGAACATGTGGTATTTTCTGTTTCTGCGTTAATTCACTTAGGATAATGGTCTCCGCTGCATGCATGTTGCTGCAAAAAGCATGATTTTTTTTCTCTTTGTGGCTGCATAGTATTTCATTGTGTATATGTACCACAGTTTCTTTATCCAATCCACCATTGATGGGCACCTAGATTGATTCCATGTCTTTGCTATTGTGAATAGTGCTGTGATGAACACATGTGTGTATGTGTCTTTTTGGCAGAATGGTGTATTTTCCTTTGGATATATACCCAGTAATGGGATGGCTGTGCTGAATGGTAACTCTGTTTTAAGTTCTCTGAGAAATCTCCAAACTGCTTTCTACAGTGGCTGAACTAATTTACATTCCACCAACAGTGTATAAGTGTTCCCTTTTCTCTGTAGCCTCACCATCATCTGTTGTTTTTTGACTTTCTAACAATAGCTATTCTTACTGGTGTGAGATGGTCCCTCATTGTGGTTTTCATTTGCATTTCTCTGATGATCAGTGATGTTGAGCATTTTTTCATGTTTGTTGGCTGCTTGCATGTCTTCTTTTGAAAAGTGTCTGTTCATGTCTTTTGCCCACTTTTTAATGTGGTTGTTGTTTGATTTTTGAATTGTTTAACTTCCTCATAGATTATGGATATTAAACCTTTGTTGGGTGCGCAGTTTGCAAACATTTTCTCCCATTCTGTAGGTTGCCTGTTTACACTGATAGTTTATTTTGCAGAGCAGAAGCTCTTTCGTTTGATTAGGTCCCACCTGTCAATTTTTGTTTTTGTTGCAATTGCTTTTGAGGACTTAGTCATAAATTCTTTCCCAGGGCCAACGTTCAGGATGGTATTTTCCAGGATTTCTCTAAGATTCTTATAATTTAGGGTCTTACATTTAAATCTCTAATTGCATCTTACATCTATGTTCCTCAGGGATATTGGCCTGTAGTTTTCTTTTTTTTCGTTGTCTTTGCCAGGTTTTGGTACCAGACTGAAGCTGGCTTTCCAGAATGAGTTAAAAGAATCCCTCCTTGATTTTTTGGAATAGTTGCAGTAAAATTTGTACCAACTCTTCTTTGTGCTTCTGGTAGAATCTGACTGTGAATCCATCAGATTCCATTTAGAGGCAAAAGAGGCTTCCTAAGAATGAGAAGGGAAAGGTGTTATTTAAAAAGTTTTTGTGGTTCATTAGCCATTGCCAGAGGGAAAAAAAATTGTACAAAGAAAAGGCTGGGCATGGTGACTCATACCTATAATCCTACCACTTTGGTAGGCAGAGGCAGGCGGATCACTTGTGGTCAGGAGTTCAAGACCAGCCTGATCAACAAGGGGAAACCCTAGCTCTACCAAAAATACAAAAATTAGCGGGATGTGGTGGTGCACAGCTGTAGTCCCAGCTACTTGGGAGGCTGAGGCAGGAGAAATGTTTGAACCCAAGAGGTGAAGGTTGCAGTGAGCCAAGATTGTGCCACTGCACTCCAGCCTGAGGGACAGAGTGAGACTGTGTCTCAAAATAAATAAATAAATAAATAAATAAATAAATAAATAAATAAATAAATTAAATAAAATAAAAATAATAAAAAATAAAGAAAGAAAATGAAAAAACTTATGGCTGGAGATGGCCACTTTGGACATGGGAAGAAGGGTCCTGTTGAGCTGGGCATCTGCTAAGTGCCAGACATCAGAAATGATCTAATTAGTCCTCCCAGCAACCACCTCTTGGTGCACCTGCCCTGCTCTGTGGCATCAGAAAGGACGGAAGAGGGATGCTGTGTGGATCCATAAACAGTAGTGATGGAGTTTGCCCTGCTCTCAGCCTGTCCTGGAGAGACAGCAAGCCTGTTCTCGAGGCTGATTGGTTCCTTTCCTTTGCAGTGACTTTCCTGTGATAACCTCATTTCCATGAGGCCAGTCCCCAGGGCCAAGGTCCCATGGGCAGAGCCTGTATGCCTGATGATGGAGGTTGCCCAGCACCCCGTTGTCCCTGCTTAGCCTGGCATCTCCTGCTCTCCTGCCAGTTAGCTGCTGCTGCCTAACAAGCCATCCCTGAATGTGGAGGTGTGGGCTTCCTCCAGAGTCAGGGATTTGGCTGGGCTCAGCTATGCCAGCCTGGCTCTGCTCCATGTGCCTCTCATCCCCATCCTGGGACCAGTGGGCTGCCCAGATGCATCCATCTCATGATGATACAGGACTGCAGCAGACAGGAGCACGCAGGCCTCTTGCCACCTAGGCTGGGAACTTGCATTTCATCACCACCACTGCATTTCTTTCCATTCACAGTGCCAGCAGATTCAGGAGAGGGGAAACAGACACCACCTCTTGGTGGAAGGAGCAAGCGGGGGGTGGGGGGAAACTTGTAGTCATGGTGAATTCAAGGCCATTTTTTATCTAGCACAGCCTCTTCTGAGGGGAAGTGCAGATTCACATGGAGGGGGTGTGGATACAGAGGGGCTGAAGAGCCCAGCCACCGATGCAAGTGGCCATGCCTGCCCCCCTGGTGTCTGGCCACCTGCATACCTTCCCTGCATCCAGTGATGCGTTTGAAACTTCCTGCAAACCTGGAACATTGCCCATCTCTGATGTAATAGATTTCCCTGTGGGTCATTCCTACCCACCTCACAGATCGAGAGAGAGTCTCAAATTTGGAGTGACTCGCTGACAGTCACTCAGCGAGTGCATGGCTGAGCTGGGATTTGAGCACAGTCTGGGGGTTCCAAAGTTTGTCCCCTCTGCAACAGCAAAATGACCCAAAGTAGTGTCCACAGGGCTATTGCTCCTTGGGGGTGAACTGTCGTCCCTGGGACAAGGTTAGCCACTTATTGTGTGTGACCATCAGCCAAGCCCCCTTCCCAGAGGCCACTAGGCAGAACCTTGGAGCCTCATCTTGGCTCCAGGGATGGAGCCCCAGGCTGTGAGCATTGGGGGCTGTGTGAGGACGTGTTGGTGCCAGTGGGGTCGGCATTACCACGCCTCACCCTGCATCAGTTGCCACACTTGTGCCATGGCGTGGCTTTTGGTGACTGTGTGACTGTCGCGGTGCACTGCCCTGCCCTGTATTTCTCCAGGGGCCCAGGGCTAAGGTCTATTCTGTTCTGACCTCCGATGCCTGCATGGGCTGGTGGGGCAGGAGGGGAGCTTGCTGTGGATTGCAAACAGGAAGTACAGAGCCACATGGCCAGGGGAGGGACCCAGAGGTGGACCTATTTAAGGGCAGGGAGCAGAGGACACCATGCGACCAAGTTGTCCAGCTGCACACGGTGGAAGGGCTGACCTGTTCTCTGCCCTCTTCATGGGCTCCCCGAAATCTGTTGTCCCCCATCTCCAGCCCTACCAGGCCCTGCCTCACCCTGACTCCAGGTTTCTCTTGCATCCCATTCAGAACTGCCCCTCCTTAGTTGAACCTGGAACTGTGGCAGGCTTGCTGTGCATGGGGAGCGGGGAGAATGAGGCAGTTCCTGTCCCAGACCCATGGAGTTTACCGTCTTGTGGAAGGCCAGGCAGTGGACAAGCCATGCAGATGACACATTCCTTTCAGTGCATGGGGGCCACGTAACCCAGCTGCAGGTGACACGGGGACAAGGAAGGTTTCCCGGAGGAGGAGCCTTTAGGGCAGGCTGGGGCGGGGGTGTGGAATATGGAGTCAAACCCCTAGTTATGTCCCTCACAAGCTGTGTGATCTGGAGCAAGCTACTGACCCTCTCTGAGCCTTAGTTCTGTGAAGCTGGAGTTGTTCACCTTCATAGAGTTGCTGTGAGGGTGATTTGGGAGAATACGTTTTTTGGGGAGCACGTGCTCTGTGCGCTGGAACTGCTCATTCAAAAAGCAACTATGTTGAAGCCACACGGTGGGGACAGGGTTCCAGGCAGAGGCAACAGCACATACAGGTGCTGCTAGGAGCAGCGAACTGGGCTGTTGGGAGGCTGTGAGGGGCTCTGTGCTGGAGACTGGGCTAAATCCCTTCCTCTCAGGCTTCCAGCCTGCAGGAGTGTGGTGGCCATTCCACAGAAGCAGGAGGGACCCCACCCCAGATCTGTTTGAAGGTAGAGACTGACCGCTCCACATGCTCACCAAGAGGGCACAGAAGGCCCTGCTGCTCACAAATGGGGCTTCGTGGGGAGAGCGGGGCAGGCTCCCAAGCTGGACTGAAAATGGCTTGAGATGTTGAGCAGGAGAGGAGTCTGGCGTGGGGTTCTGTTGCGACAACTCCAAGCCGATGCAAGGAGCTCCCTGCCCAGGCTCCGGGGCAGGTGCGTATGTAGTGTCTGCGTCTCCCTGAGGGGAACAGGTGGCCCAGGGAGCCTGCCCCCATGGATGGGGCTGCTCATCTGTCCAGCAGAGAAGGAGGAAAAGCACCAAGGGCAGGACCTTGTCCCCCAGTGTGGGGGCTGCAGAGGACTGAGCTGGGAAGAACAAGCATTCAGGGGTGGTTGGAGATGGCACCAGGAGGGACCAGATGCCAGATGACAGTGGGCCCCATGTGCCAGACTGGGAGGCCGATGTCTTGCTGGGGACAGGGGCAGCCATGGGACAAGGGGTCAGAGCACAGCTGTGGGAGAGCGCCCTGTTGCCTCTGGATGGTGGTGATGGCAGCAGGGGCCCTGTGAGAAGCTATTTCTGGCAATAATAGGAACCAGAGATGACAAGGACCTGGGAAGGGACAGAGGGACAGTGCATTGGCATGAGATTAGAACTGGAGGGAGAGGCCAGGCGCGGTGGCTCACGCCTGTAATCCCAGCACTTTGGGAGGCCGAGGTGGGTGGATCACGAGGTCAGGAGATCAAGACCATCCTGGCTAACAAGGTGAAACCCCGTCTCTATTAAAAATACAAAAAATGAGATGGGCATGGTGGTGGGCGCCTGTAGTCCCAGCAACTCGGGAGGCTGAGGCAGGAGAATGGTGTGAACCCAGGAGGCGGAGCTTGCAGTGAACCGAGATGGCGCCACTGCACTCCAGCCTGGGCGACAGGCAAGACTCTGTCTCAAAAAAAAAAAAAAAAAAAAAAAAAAAAAAAGAACTGGAAGTAGTCAGTCATGGAACTGCTCAGCCTCTCTGTCCTGCAGACATTGGGGGTGCCCGTGACCCCTTCTGGGAATAAGGTTCTGGAATGCATCAAAGCACATAAGGTTAGGAAAAAAACCCTAGTGCTGAAATCTAAATATTGAACAAATTGCGACATCAGAATTAACCTACGTGCATCTGGGCTACTTGTGCCTTGCTGTCCCCACCTAAATTGGTCATAATGACTCTGACCTCCCAGGGCTTTTGTGGGGCCTCAGTGACTTGGGGTTTGCTGAGCATTCAGAACCCTGCCCAGGACTGAAGGGGTTGTCACCCTGGCTGGGTGCGTTCTGTCCTAGGATAGGCTGTACTTCCTGGGGCTGCTATGACAGTGTGCACATGTTAGGTTCTTAAAACAACACAAACTGATCCTCTGTCTTCTGGTCTGGAGCCCTGAAGTCTGAGATCCAAGCAGCAGCAGAGCCCTGCTCCCTTTGAAAGCTCCAGGGTAGGATTCTTCCCTGCCTTCTCTGGCTTCTGGCGGCTGCCCCAGGCCTCCTGGGCTTGTGGCCTCATCACTCCCATCTCTGCCTCTTCCACATGGCTTCTTTCCCGTGCCTGTGTCTCCTCCCTTCTCTTCTTGTATAAGGACACTTGTCACTGGATCTGGACACTCGTCCCCAGATTCTTATCTTCATGTCGTGACCTTGTGTGGCTCTGTGGGGAGGCAGGGCTCAGCTGGGCGGGTCTTCTGCTGCTCTTGCTTGGGGTCTGTCATGCAGATGGTGCTGGGGATGGAGCTATTGGAGGCTGGACTCTGATGCTGGGATATTCAGGTCTTGCTTCTCCTCCAGCTGATCTCAGGGCCTGCCCCTCTCCACTGGGACTCTCCAGCTGGACTTCTTGAGTGGTGTCTCAGGCCCAAGGGAGCAAACACTGAGGCTGTCAGGTCTTCTTGAGGCGGAGGCCCAGAGTGGCACAGCCTTGCCCCCATGGCACTCTCCTGGATAGAATGAGGCCCAGCCCAGCCCAGATGGTCCACACGATGTCAGGTGACCATGCTGTAGGCATGGTCTCTGAACACTTGCATGGTTTCTGAACAGTTGGATTTCAGAATCTCATGTTGAAATGTTTGAAATATGCACAAATGTTTTGTTTTCCTCCTTGAATCAATGCAGTTCATTTCCGCTTAGTAACAACTTGTAGCCCGGCATTCTGTCTGTGCTCTGAGGGCTGGCAGGGTCTCACCTGCTCATGCCTCCAGGGCACTGTTTGCATTTGATTCCAGAGGCAAGTAGGAGCAGGTAAGCTTTGGATATGTGGCACCAAGTTTGCAGGTCCTGGGGTCTTGTTTTCCTCCGTTAGGCCTCTTTGAGATCTGGGCACTGGACAGGAAGGACAGCCACTGACTGGTGGAGTGACACCAGCTCACCCCAAGTTCCCATCTCCCCCTGTAAATGTCAGAGTGACACTGATGACCCCTAAGAGTCCTGGCAGCTCTGTCACTTTATGAGATTCCTAAATCTAAGAGTGGGAAGAGGAGAAGGCACTGCAGAGAGGGGTCTCACGCTGTCTTGCAGCTCTCCCGGGGCTGAAACTGAGTGCGGATCAGCTGGCCCTGGTCTACAGCACGCTGGGGCTCTGCCTGTGTGCCGTCCTCTGCTGCTTCCTGGTGACAGTGGCCTGCTTCCTCAAGAAGAGGGGGGATCCCTGCTCCTGCCAGCCCCGCTCAAGGTCCTGTCAAAATCCGGCCAAGTCTTCCCAGGGTGAGTTCATGAAACTGGGGTCCTCGCCCTTCTCGATGCTTGGGTGACAAGCCTCGGGCCATCCCTCCGTCCTGTCACTGCCCCTGCTTCTAAGTGGAGAGGGCCAGGGCTCATCCCTGTTATTCGCTGTAGCTTGATAAAATCAATTTAAGACATCCTGGCAGGCAGATACCCAAGAGAGTGGCACCCAGGAAGGGTGGGTGTGGGGTGCCGGCCTTCAGGTTTGCCTGGGCCCAGGATTCTCAGGATGCGGGGCCTTTAGGGCTAAGCCCGGGAGGAGGTGTCCCTTTGGGGGGTGTGGCAGGCTTGGTGCTGGACTGAAGTGAGAGTCAAGATTTGCCTGCCCACCCCTGCCCAGGCACAGGTTCTGGTTGGCAACTGGGGGACACTGACACTGGCCTGGGTGATTGCCCTTAGCTCCTGGGTCGGAGAAGAGTGCAGCTGCCCACACCGTCACCCCTACCCTGGTGCAGGGCCAGGCCTGGCCCACACACTCCACTCTTGCCTCTGCAGATCACGCGATGGAAGCTGGCAGCCCTGTGGGCACATCCCCTGAGCCAGTGGAGACCTGCAGCTTCTGCTTCCCCGAGTGCAGGGCGCCCACCCAGGAGAGTGCAGTCATGCCTGGGACCCCCGACCCTACTTGTGCTGGAAGGTGGGGGTGCCACACCAGGACCACAGTCCTGCAGCCTTGCCCCCACATCCCAGACAGTGGTCTTGGCATTGTGTGTGTGCCTGCCCAGGAAGGGGGCCCAGGTGCATAAATGGGGGTCAGGGAGGGAAAGGAGGAGGGAGAGAGATGGAGAGAAGGGGAGAGAGAAAGAGAAGTGGGGAGAGGGGAGAGAGATGGGGAGAGAGATATGGGGAGAGAGAGACAGAGGAGGGAGAGAGGGAGAGAGGGAGACAGAGGGAGAGAGAGCAAGAGAGGCAGAGAGGCAGAGAGACAGAGGAGGCAGAGAGGGAGAGAGAGAGACAGAGCAGGAGGTCGGGACACTCTGAGTCCCAGTTCCCAGTGCAGCCATCACCTAACCACATGTGCAATAAAGTCCTTGTGCCTCCTGCTCACAGACCCTGAGAGCCCCTCCTCCTAGAGAATAAAACCTTTGGCGGCTGCCCTTCCTCACTGCATTGTGGTTGGGTCTTTGATGAACCAAGACGTCCTGTCTATCACCTTCCTGGGCACAAGGCTCCACTGAACCCTGCCCCCTCGGTTTGGGAGGACCTGTGATGCCCCCATCTCACCAGGCTCCCGAGGAAGCTTGTGACCTTGGGTTGAGCGCTAGGCAGCCGGGTACCCACTCGGGTTCTACTTCTCTCTCATTAAGAGAGAGAAAGAGACCAAAGAATGGTCTGCAGGGAGGGCGCCTGTGCAAACACCCAGGGAACCAGGGTCTTGAGCCGTCTTCATTTCCTTACAGACACACATTCCCTTCCATGCCTCCTTAGTGAGGGCATGAAGCACAGTGTGTGTGTATGTGCAGGTGTGTGTGTGCATATGGGTGTGCATGTATGTGTGTGCATGCATGTATATGTATGTCCATGTGTATGTCTGGGCATGTATTTAGGTACGTGTGTGTGTTGTGGGGGTGTGCAGTGGACACAAAAGGGAGGGCAGCTCTAGCTGAAAGCTGTGAGTCTCTGAAAAAAACATCGAGATTCCCTGGACCACAGCAAGAGAATGTTTTCATCTGCATCCACTTTTTGTTAGCATTTAAAGCTATATCTTGAGTAGCATGTAAACCTTAAGTAAACTATTCTTAGAAGCATTTTCACAGTAAGATAAATCCATGATAATGTACATTGAAATTATGCACCCTGCACCTCCCAAAATTATCTTGCAAACCTGCACCCACCAAAGGATCCCTTAGCGCACTTTGGGAAGTGTAGACAGGTAGCCTGGGGCTCCGTCTCTCATTCCATCTTTTCATCATCTATGGGCTAACAGGCTGCATTGGTTTGCTAGGGCTCCCTTAAAGTATCACAGACTGGGCAGCTTCAGCAACAGAATCTCACTGTCTCATAGTCCTGCAGGCTGTAGGTCCAAGATCAAAGTGTTGGCAGGGAAGGTCCTTTTCCAGGGTGGTCCAAGAAGGCTCTGTTCCAGGCCTCTCTCCTGTCATGTAGGTGGCCTTGCCTGTGTCTCCTCACTTCGTCTTCCCTCTGTGTGTCTCTGTCCACATTTCCTTTTCTTATAGTAAGGACACCAGTGGTTAGATTGGGTACCCCCTACTGACCTCATTTTTCATTTTAACTTATTTCTATAAGATGATGTCTCTAAATAAGATCACATTCTCAGGCACTGGGGCTAAGGACATCAACACAGGAATTTCAGGGGACAAATTCAACCCACCACACAGGCCCTCCCTGCGGCCACCTCTGCGTCATCTTTGTCTACAGGCAAGTTGGCATCTAAAAAGTGTCTGCCCAAGACATGCGTCTGGCCCATGGTACAGCCAGTCCTCACGGCCATGGGTGAGATCTGGGTGGCATTGTTTCCTCACCGCCATGCCTCACGCAGGCAGCTGCCTTCTTATAACAGGGTGGACACAAATCCCGGCACTGGTGCAGACACTTACTGGCTGTGGGTGAAGTAGCCCCACGTCAGTGTGCTGCAAAGATGCGGCTTAGAACGTTACGGCTTGTGTGAAAGATGCGCAGATTTCTATTCCTTCCCATCTGTGGTTTCAAGTTCTGCTCGTCTGAACCCAAGGGGCTCTGTAGGGTGCCTCTGGAACAGCCGGGGTGTTACGGGTGCTGAAAACACAAGGTACCCAGGCTCAACCCCAGCTCCAATCACACAAATAATCTTGTGGTGGTGTTTCTTTGGTCAGATTTTTAAATTGATCTTTTGTACTTTTTTTTTTAGAAACGGGTCCTTTGGTAGAAAGAACATCTGAAACTCTAAATACCTAAATACTGTCCATTCTATCCATGTATTGTTGGTCTTATCCCCAAAGTACATCATGATTCCAGCCACTTGTCATGATCGCTTTAATCTGAGCTCCCATCATTTTTCGCCTGGATTACTGTACCAGCCTCCCCGATGGCCTCCCCAATGCCACCTGGCTCCCTCCCCAGGGCTCAGCAAGATTTTTCTGCAAAGGACCTGGTAGTAAGCATCTTGGGCTTCGTGGACCCTGTGGTCTTTGTTGCACCTACTCAACAATTACTCAGCTCCCCCACTGCAGCCCCAAAGCAGTCACAGACAAGAAGTGAACACAGGGGAGGAACTGTGGCTCCAATAAAACTCTATTCACCACGACAGGAGGGGGACTGCATCTGGATTGTGGGCCATAGTTTACCAATCCCTGCCTGACTTCATGGCAACACTGACCTTCATATTTATGCTTCTTAAAAACATGTGTAAGCCAAGTGCAGTGGCTCATGCCTGTAATCCCAACACTTCCAGCTGAGACTGGAGGATTGCTTGGGGCCAGGAGGTCCAGACCAGCCTGGATAACACAGCAAGATTCCGTCTCTACAAGAAACCATTTCAAAAGCAGTCAGGCATGGGGGCCCACACATGTAGTCCCAGCTACTCAGGAGGCTGAGGTGGGAGGATCGCTTGAGCCTGGGAAGTCAAGGCTATAGTGAGCTGTGTTTGGGCCACTGCACTTCAGCCTGGGTAATGGAGCAAGACTCTCTGTGTCTCTCTGTGTGTGTATATATATATATAAAATACTGTGTGTGTAATGGTTGTCTACAAGATACACCTTTAATTAATCACAGTCAACCCGCAAATAACACGCATAGTGTAGGACCCTTATAACGCTACACTCCCAACTCTTCTCCCCACCCATCTTTTGTTTTCTTTCTTTCCACGGATTCTGTGACCATCTTCCTCTCCTCATTGACTCTGTGTGAGCGGGATTCCTGGTGGGGAAAGGTAGCTGGTGAGAAATGAGGTATCAAGAAACTAGCAAAGGGTCTTCTGGTTGTCTGGGGACAGTTTTTGTGTGGTCCGCAGCCTAGTCTCAAGGGTTCTGGGCCGGTCACCCTGCAGCCTTTGTGCTGTGTCTCTATATCCGGGCTCCAAGGGAAGGGCCCTGGGAGACCCAACAGAGCGGGATGCCTGGTCTGACAAACGTCCCCCCAATTCCTCTGGCTGTGTGGCTCAGGGATAGGCCCAGACAGTGTATCCAGGTGGTGCCAGGCCACCTCCCCACTCCCTTTGAGATGGGCCCAGAGGGTCTTGTGGGGTGAACATGAAGCTGGGCACCCAAAACCTGGGGCCCAGTGTCCCTCCCTGTGTCCCAGAGGAGGGCCCCTGACCTGAGAAGACCCCCAGTGGCTGGCCTATGGGTGCCAATGTGGGGAGGGGTGGCTCTGTGGACTGAGGGGGGTCATTGAAAGAAGACTTTGAGCACCATGGCTCAGAGACCTGGGCAGGAGAGGCCTGGTCAGCAGAGACTTGGACATTAGGACTTGGTCACAAAAAAATATGATCAGAAAGGACATGGCCATCAGAGACTTGGTCAGGGGGCCTGGTCATTGAGGGATTGTCAGTGAGGACCTGGTCATTGGGTGCTTGGTCAATGGGTCTTCTTGGTCAGTGAGGACCTGGTCAGTGGAGATCTGATTACTGGGGGCTTGGTCATCAAGAGCCTGATCAGTCAAGATCTGGTCAGTGAAGGCCTTGTGGGAGGGCATTGGTCAGCAGGGACCTTGTTGCGGGGGGCTTGGTCAGTGGGGGCCTAGTTAGTGGGGTCCTGGCCAGCTGGCCTCTGGGTGACCTCTTGCAGGGGTTTGTCCTTGGAACTAGCTTGCTGCCATCTGTAGTGGAGATCAGTCATGTCACCCCAGAGGGCTACTGGGAGAAGGAGGTGAGCAGATGTGTGGAATCCGGCCCTGTCACACAGACCTAGCACTTTACACCCTAGCTGAGTCCCCTGCTAAAGAGAGGGCCTGCCCTCTGCCCTCCACCCTCAATTCTCTGCCCCCCACCCACAGGACTGCCCCACCTAGGGAGGGCTTAGGTTGGGGAGCACCTGTGGACACTCTGATGCTGGCCACAGGCCCAGGGCCGGGGATGACAGTGACAAGGACCTGAGTGTGTACATGAATGGGGCCACCTGGCCTAGCCATAGAAGCAACACACCATATGCACACGTGTTCACCCACATACGTGTGCACGCTCACGTTCACAAATACACTGCATGCACACATGTTGATGCTTTGGGGGTGGAGGACGCTGACTCTGGGCCCTGCTGACCCAGGCGGGGGCCCGTTGTGATGGGTGCCGTGACCACGCAGTCACTGGTGCTGAGTCCCGGCCGCCTACCCGGCTGCCTTCTGTGTCTGGAGCTCTTGGAGACAAGACACACAGCGGTGTCTGGTTCTGCGCAGAGGAGGCTTTCCTGAGTGAGAGGCACAGCTGGATCAGCAGACTCAGGTGAGTGTGACCTGCTGTGTTCCCTCCCTGTTGACCTGGGACAGTCGCTACCTGGTGGGCGGTGCTGGCCTCAGGTCCCTGAGCACTCACCAGGTGCCCGTTCTGCACTGATGGTATAGATGTTTGTCTCGTTCGTCGTCACAGTAACTCTGGGGGGTAGGTGCTGTCCCCTAATGTACTCATTCCACAGGTGAGATCTAGGGTCAGAGAGGCAGTGACTGGCTCAGGGACCCAGATGTGACCTTGGGTGGTGCTCTTAGCCCTGCCCTGTGCTGTGCTTGACTAAAGCCCTGACCTCTGTGGCCTCCCTGCCCTGGATTCCAAATCTGCCCGGGGTTCCAGCCCCTGAAGGGGCAGAGTCTGGCCCTGGAAGAGCCACTGGGACAGAGCTCCTATGGGTGGGGTGGAGGGGGTGGTCTTCTGTCCAAGTCTGTGCCCTAAGCTGGGACCCCGCAGGAGGAGGTCTCACCAACTCAGACTTCACATGCAGTCACTGATGGCCATTGTGGGAACCACTGGACACATGGGGTCCCTTGTCTGGGAGTGGGGTGAAGAGCCCTCTGCCCTTGGGCAGTTGAGTAGGGGACTTTGAGCACTGCTGCTCTGGGACCTGGGCAGTGGGGACCTGGTCAGCAGAGTCCTGGCCAGGGAGGCGTGGTCAGTGGGGGCCTGGTCATCGAGAACATGGTCAGTGGGGGATTTGGTCGTCATGGGTCGGGTTAGTGGGGGCCTGGTCAGCAGAGACTTGGACACTGGGGCTTAGTGAAAGTATGATCAGTGGGGAAATAGTCAAGGGGCCTGCTCAGCAGGGCCTGGCTAGCAGAGGCCTGGCCAGCTGGCCGCTGGATGACCTCAGACAGAGGGTTTGTCCTTGGAGCCTCTTTGCCTCTATTCATAGTGGGGATGAGTCATGGCATCCCTGAGCACTCGCCAGGTGCAGGTTCTGCACTGACCTTGTGGACGGCCTTTTCCTTCATCCTCACAGCAACTCCGTGGGTGGATGCTGTTCCCAAATGTAGCCATTCCACAGGTGAGATGTCTAGAGTCAGAGAGGTAATGACTGACCCAGAGACCCAGATGTGACCCTGGGCTGTGCTCTCAGCCGTGCCCTGTGCCATGCTGGACTCAAGCCCTGACCTCTGCAGCCTCCCTCCCTTAGATCCCAGCCTCCCTCCCTTAGATTTCCCTGGGGTTCTTCATGGGGTGGAGGGGGTGATTCTCAGTCTAAGTCTGTGTCTGAAGCTGAGTCCCCACAGGAGGAGGTCTCACCAACTCAGACTTCAGGTGCGGTCACTGATGGTCCCCATGAGCCCCACTGGACACATGGGGTCCTTCATCTGGGAGTGGGGTGGGGAGCCCTCTGCCCTCAGGCAGTTGTGGAAAATGAAGGAGCTCTAGAGGGCTGCCTGGAGGGTGACGATTGTCTCTCCTGGTCAAAGGGGCTTGGGGACTGGAACCTTCTCTGTCTGATCCTCTGGAGACCTTGTCCTCCCTTTGTCCCAGGTATTCTCAAGGAGGATGGTCCCCCTGGGTGTTCTCTAGGACCAAGGCCCCAGAGTTCTGTTGTTTTTTTCTTGGTGATCCAGGAAAACGAAGCCCCCTCCTGTACTGACAGCTGGGAATTACGGAGTCCACCATCCTCCACCTCAGAGGGGGTTTCCACAAGCAAAGAGGCTGCTTTGGACTCAATAGGTCATTTTTTCCCCAAACTAAACACCCTCCTGCTTAGCTGGCGTTGTTCCTGAAGCGGCTTCACTGGCCAGAGTGAGTGAGAACTGGAGTAGAACGGAGCAGTCACCAGATGTCTTGCTTCCTACAGAAAACTGGGCATCTTCATGGTCCCAGAAGGATCCCAGGAGGCTGATCCTAAAGAGACGTCTGGTTCCTGACCCCAACTGCCTCCAGGTGCCCGGAACAGCCCATCGTGGACCCTTTACCCTCAGCAGGTGGACGCTGTTTGTCCTGCCAGGGCAGGTGTGTGCCTGTCTCAGAGCATTTGGGAACAATGGGCCTCTCCGTCCAGGTCTCCCTGTGTTCAAATCCTCAGGAAGGAGCCCACTCCTGGTCCAGGGCAGGGACTCTAGAGACTAGGGCAGGGGTGGAACCTCTTGTCTCAGGGAGCAACGGTGGAATGGGGCTTACCTGTCTGGCCAGCATTTGGGGGTCTGGTGGGAGCCGTTCAGGTGTGCTCTGGAGCTCTCGGGTGCGGCAGAGCCTTTGGATGACTTTGTCTTGCAGGATGGAGATGGATGAGGACCCGGATACCCTGCGCACCCAGGGGCAAGGCAACATCATCATTACTAAGTATGAGCAGGTACAGGTCAGGCCGCTCCCTTGAGGAAGGTGAGGCCTCAGTTCCTCTACTGGTCAGAGCCTGGTCAGAGGGTCCTGGGATCCCCAGGATCAGAGGGTGGAGATAGGCTGTCCATGCTCTCAGGACCCCAAGCCCCTCACCTTGCCCTTGTCTCCCTGGCCCTTGCTGGGTCACAGGGACGCTGAGCTGGGGCAGCAGTGGACATGGAGCATGAGCATGTTGACATCTGGAAATTCACCGGTCGCCTCTGGGTTATGTGGTGAGTCCTCTGTCCCCCCACCCACCAGTCTCACCTCAGGGATGGGTTTTGTTTTTAGAAAGGTCTCTCTGAGTTAGGGCAGGTTTCCCCGGCTCAGGCCAATCTCCTCTCTAGGGTCAGAACTCCTCCCTGCCTCTCCTACAGGTCCAGCCCGTGGTCAGGGTTAGGGCAGAGCCTCAAGGCCCATCTAGGGAGCTGGGGAGAGTGAGTGGGTCAGAGAGGGGCTGGGTCAGCCCCCGGGCTCTCAGCACTGAGGTCTCCACGTGAGCAGGAGAGGAGGGGGCAGCCTCAGGGTCTGGCCCTGTCCCCTTGGGGCCTGCCCTGGTGAGATCTGAGGGTGGTGGCCACAGGGCAAGGGGACACCTGGCCAGGTCTGTGGGCAGTTGTGTAGCAGGTCTCCAAGGGCTCAGGGGGCCCAGCTGAGGCATCCTATAGGGAGGGGCATGGGGACAGCAAGGGCTGTGACCCTGGGAGGCTAGGGGAGAAGAAGGGTAGGACCTGGCCTGGGCATCTCATAGTGAGGCCAGGGGAACAACACAGCGTGCAGCTGAAGGCCCCGGGAGTGGTGCTGGGATAGGACCTGGGTCTGGTAAGGGGAGCCCAGCCTGGAGCCGACCCCTCAGGACTCACAGGATGGAGAGAGGGAGGAGTCTGGGGCGGGGGGGGCGGGGTGAGCCCGTGAGACCTGCCACTTCTGGAAGGCACCTGAACCAAGATGGCCTAGGGTGGAGCTGATAGTCTGGGGAGGAAAACAGGTGGGGTGGTCAGGGAACAGTGGCTCACCTGGGACCCCTCAGTGAGGGGACTCGGTCAGTCCCCAAGGCTCTGCGTGGCCCTCCAGAGACTCTGCTTCCCGCTGGCTCAGTCAGCACTGTGCAGGGTGGATGGGGGGCTGAGTTGGGGTAGGTAGGACAGTAGGGGGAGGACAGGCAGGCATCCCACGTCCTGGTTTTTGCAGTGGTTGGGAGGAGGCTGAGGGCTGAAAGTCAATGACCCTGAGAGCTCACTGAGGCTGTAGGTGGGGTGGTGGGGCCAGCTCCACTGCCTGCAGGGCCCTTGGTCACCCTTGTCACCCCAGGCTTCTCCCCAGCAGCGCTGAGCAGCCCAGTTAGAGACCTGGGGGTCTCATGCCTAGGCTCTGACAGGAAGAGAGTCCGGGAAGGGCCAGGGTGGCTGGAGATAGGGTCACAGTCTCTGGGTCAGGCAGGATGGGCGACGATGGGGAACAGGCAGGGTCAGCGGCCAGGGCGCAGGCAGAGGCAGGTGCACGCTGGGAGGTCAGACCCTGCAAGGCCTGTGGGGAGTGTCGGGTGGGATGGGTTCCAGGTGCATCCTCAGGGCGCTGGGCAGCTCTCAGGCCAGGCTCCCTGGACTCTGGTGGGTGATGTGGTCACTCCCGAGGCACTGCTGTCAGTCAGGGCTCGGGCACCCACCCTAGGCGGCACCCATCCCGTCTCAGAACTGGACTTTCTCAGCTCCCGCAGAGGGTGTTGCGTCCAGCCCAGGAGGAGCAGTCCCACTGTGTGGGCCGAGGTACCCCACGGGCCCCAAGTGGCCCCTGCCAGGCCAGCCTCGAGCTCCCTCTTCTCCAGGGTCCTTGTGTCTCGTGGGCGTCAGCTCTACAGGGAGGCCCTTGCCTTCCTTCCCTGTGCCTTGTCCCGGGATGAGACTTAGGGTGGATGGGGAGGGCCGGGGCCCTTTCATGGATGAGGATGGCTCCTGGCCCGGGCAGGTCCTCAGCTCTGCCTGGGTTGCCTTACAGTGAGACAGAGTTGCCCATGTCAATGCCCTGAAGGTGCACGTAAGAGCCAGTGCCTGCTGCGTGGGAGGCTGGTCCAGGGACCAGGAATCAGGAGTGGTCGGTGAGACAGAGGGGGTGGCCCGTGGGCCCAGGCAGTGGTGAGTAGGCCATGGCTGTCCCTGGGACGGGCAGCCTTTCCTGATGGACTCTGTTCCCATGAGCGTTTGACCAAAACCCAAACCAAGAACCACAATCTTGGCTCAGAGGCCATTGCCTGTTTGCACCAAGTCCCCAGCTAAAGGCCGGGGCCCGACCAAAACTCGGGGTGTTTGTGGCCTGAGGATTGCATGTCCTGGGATCACCAGTCCAGATCACCAGCTCCAGTTAGTTCAGAGAGTCTCAGCTCCCAGGGTTTGCTCTGTCCTGGCTCCTTCAGGGCCCGGAAGCCCAGGACGCAGCATCCATGGGCCGCTGCTGGAGGCCTGGCAGCTCCACTAACTCCATCCTGGTTCATTTGACAGCAAAGATGTCAGGAAACAAAACGTACTGCCAAGTGGCTGAAAATACTCAGAGACTGGACAAAATATAAGAACAGCAGGAAGGTAACATAACAGCTGGGACTGGTGGCTCAGACCTGTAATCTCAGCACTTCAGGCGGCCGAGGTGGGCGGATCACCTGAGATCAGGAGTTTGAGACCATCCTGGCCAACGTGCGAAACCCTGTCTGTACTAAAAATGCAAAAATTAGCTGGGCATGGTGGCGGGCGCCTGTAATCCCAGCTACTCAGGAGGCTGAAGCACGAGAATTGCTTGAACCCAGGAAGTGGAGGTTACAGTGAGCCAAGATCACGCCACTGTACTCCAGCCTGGGCGACAAGAGTGAGACTTCATCTCAAAAGAAAAAGAAGGTAACATGGGGAGGGAGTGGCCTCTGTGACTGCTCTCTGCAGTCAGGAGACAGGCGCCCATGGCCATGACATGGCACCATCTGCCTCTCAGCGGGTGGGTGGCACCCAATCCTCACCATAGGACAGCAGGACTGTTTGCTGGCTTTCCTCCCCCAGTCACCACACGTCCTGTCTCACTAGAGGGTTATTCTGTCTGTAGCTGTCTCAAAGCATGTACAAAGGCATTCCCCTGGTGGTGTGAGGCTGGGCGTGGTCACTTCTGCTAGACATTGACAAAGTCAAGTCTCAGAACCCGGGAAATACAAGGTAAGGCCCTCCCACACTCGGCCAGGGCAGGACAAATAGGCCAGGCTGTGTCAGGAGCCCAGGACTCCAGCTGGAGGGAACGTTGAGCCCGGGTTGGGGGTGGGGGCTGTGGTCAGACGCACATGCTGGGCACAGATGGTGACACAGGCACCACAGGTGCCTGTGACCTCCCTGGCTTCAGAAACAAGGCAAAAAAAGAGCTTTCTGCAGAAGGAAACCTTCCTCCCTTTCTTCCAGAAGTGCTGACTGTGGGAGGACTGCCGTTTGGGGCAGGAAGTCTTTTGTCTGTTTTGAGGCTGCTTCCTCCTCTCAGCCCTACCCTACAGGTCATGAAGGAGAAAGGCAAGAGGTCCTCCAGGATCACCCACCGCATCAAGGTAGATGCCAGCCGCACCCCGCAGAACCACACGATGTTTAGAGAAGGATTCAGAGTCAAGTAAGGCCTATGGGGGCTGCAGGGGTCCCGGGAAATATGGGGTGATCCAGAGGGATAAGGGCTTCCCCAGGGCAGAGGCCATGGCCACCCAGGAGGAGTGACAGAGCTGCCAAGGGCTCTCCTGGCCCAGGCAACAGCCAGCATTATGGACTGAGCACCTCCTGGGCTCTAAGCCCTGGGCGGGGCTGGGACATGTGGGGCCAGAACCCAGGTGGCTTCCAAGGAAATGGAAGGCAGCAAAAAAAGTTACGCAAAATGGTGAAAAGTGCTCTCCATGACCCACAACTATCCAGGAAGGTGGCAGGGTGGTGGGACTTGGGAGCCTTCTCAGGCAACACTGACAGCCCAGAATACTAGGGAGGATGTGGGGCCCCGGAAACTCTCACCCATGACTGATGGGAACACGACAAGGCACAGCCACTTTGGAGGTCAGATGGGCTGTGGCTCACAAAGTTCGGTGGCCTTATACCACACATCCCCAAAGTGTCACAGATATTGACCACACTGATTTGAAAACTGACGTCCAAACAAAAGCTGCATGCTGCGTTCACTGCTTGATTGATTGTCACTCACACCCGAAGGCTACCGAGATGATCTTCAACAGGGGTACTTAAGAGGAAGGAGGTTCCACTCCAGACAAAGACGACTCAGTGAGGAAAAGGAACGAATCCCCGATGCCCGCAGGAACATGGGTGGAACTTAGATGCGTATTGCTGAGGGAATGAAGCCAGACCCCACAGGCTACCACCGCAGGATTCCAATTCATCGGCCATTCTGGGAAAGGGCAAAGCATAGAGACAGAGAACGGGTCAGGATGGCCAGCGGCTGACGGAGCCGGGAGACGTTAGCTGTAAAGGGGACACGCTGGGGACTTGGAGGATGAAGGAGCTGCTCTGGGAGGGGCTGCAGTGGTGGACGGGAGGCTCTGCACATTGGTTCAGAACCATGGAACTGCACATCCCAAAGACTGGACTTCTGTGTTTGCAACCCGAGCAAAAGGGGAAGAAAACAATCAACCAGAGTGAAAATGATCACTGATCTAACTGTACATCTACGATATTTGCACTGTAAGGAATGTGGATTTTACTGAAAAAACTCCTAAAAACTTAGGTGTCCTGAAGAGCTCACTGCTTATTTGGGAGAACATCTGAACCCAGAATCGTGTTTGTTGTACGGGTTTGTAGACAAAATGAAACTGACAGCATCCACACAAAACAAAACAAAAAAACCCTCTTTTCCCTCTTTTCTAGGCAGCAGGAATTATGTGACATCCTCGTGGCCTATTCTGCATATAACCCTGTGAGTATTCCGGGCAGCAATATTCCTGGGCCCTGTGCCCATATTCACAGGCATGGGTGTCTCTCGGGGGTGTCAGCACTTCTGGAAAATTCAGTGTTCGTGACCCACCAGCACGTAGTAGGCAGGACTCAAGCTCACTTGCTGGCGTGGACACCCAAGCAAGGGTTGGCTGAGGGGGTCAAACTGAGATGGAAAATGGTTGAGGTCCAGACCCTTGGTGTCATCTTGACCCGATCCCCACGTCTCAGATGAAGAAATGACCTTCCCCTCCTGGTGTTGCCCCGAAGCCCAGGAGCTTGGCAGGGTCGCATGCAGATGGTCCTCACAGGAGACAGGTTTGACAAGTTGCTGAGGTGCCTGATGGACCAGGCTTTTGTCATTAAATGAGTTTGCATCCTGAGGAAGCCTTTTCTTCACCAGAAACCAGGCAAAGATCCAATTTTCCCTTTCCCTGAATGCCATATGAGTGCAACAGATAGGCAGGGTGTCACCCAGGTGGCTGCTCCTGCGCCACTCCCACTTTCCAGACCATTCCAGGCAGGGAGAGCCGCTGAGCTGACTCCATGGGCTGCCCACATGGGGTCTGGACCCAGCCGCCCTCCTGTGCCTGGCAGGCAGCCCCTGAGCTGTTGCAGGACCCTTTGTGTGGTGGTCAGCCCCCGCTGCCTGCCCTTATGGTGGGTGCAGTTCACAGGTGCTGCTCCAGGCCTGGCACGGTGGCCTCCCCAGCCTGGCCCAGGGGAGGGGGCATGAACAATCCCTGCCTGTGCCCTTTAGGGCCATGTGAGCTTAGACGCTCACTGCAGGAGTCCCCCCAGGATCCTTGTCAGCTGAGTCATATGTGACCTGCTCAGTCCTCATGCCCACCCCAAATCCCTGGAGGCCTGTGGCAGGTGTCCCCAAGGACCTCTGCCATCTCTGGTGACATGAGTCCTCCCAGGTGGCCTCAGCCCTCCCAGGTGACATCCTTCCATGGTGACTCTGGCTCTTGCAGGAGGTGGGCTACCACAGGGACCTGAGCCACATCGCCACCATCCTCCTCCTGTATCTGCTGGAGGAAGATGCTTTCTGGGTGCTGGCCCAGCTGCTAGTTGGTGAGGGGCACTCCCTGCAGGGTAGGTGGACAGCTGCCCCCAGGGCCTTACACAGCCATGCCAGGGGACAGCCACCCTGGCTGGTGATCCTAACTTCCAGGCAAGGCGCCTTCCTTGCATCCCAGCTTGTTTGGAGCCTCCAGGATGTCCCTGCTGAGGGTCCCACAGCAGCCTGGGTCTGGACAGGGACCCTCTTACCTCAAGTCAGATGCCTTTCACCCCCAACAGCAGAGGTCATTGATACCTCCCCCTGGCTGGCCTTTGTCCCCCGAAGCCAGCCCCAACTTTGTGCAGGCACCGCTTACCTCTCTGAGTGTCCTCCTGCCTCCCAGCTGGCTGCGCTCCCAGCCACTCTCCCTGCCCACGAATGGGCCAATGAAGCCCAGAGGCAATGTCCCCCATGCATCCCATGTCCCCCAGCCCGACATCACATCCAGGAGATGGCCACACAGCCCCCAGCACCCACCCCGTTCTCCCCACTGGCATCTGCCTGCCTCTGCCCTGCCTCAAAGCATCAAAGGCAGGCCTGCCCTCCTGGCACCTCGACCCATGATGCTGCTGGGCAGCACCTCCAGCTAGGGCCCTCCTCCCCAGGGCTGAGGCCGCATGATGGGGTCACCAGATAGGAGGGAGGGAGGCCTCAGGACCCAGGGTCCTCTGCCACTACCCAGCTCTTGGGAGTAGACTCTGATGGGGTGATGGGTCAGGGGCTTCTCAGTATTCTACAGTCTGAATACTGCCTGGCTCTGGAGGCTCCTATCACACCAGGAGCAGGTGTTGCACAAGTCCTTCCCAAAGATCATGAAACACCTGGTGAGTGGACGACACCCCCAGCTCCTCCCCAGAGGCCCTGGGTCCCACGAGCCAGGGGCGGCTCGAGTCCCTCATGGAGCTAACAAGAGGCCAAGTCCCAGCCACAGCCTGACCTGGGATGGGGATTCTCCGTGGGTTTGGAGTTGGGTTTCCTTTTCTTGCCCTGGGAGAAGCAGAGGCGCTGGGACCAGAGCCAAGCTCTGGCTGAGCAGGGCTGAGGGAAGTGTGTCCATCGGGCATCTGCGTATGGGGCAGGGGTTGGGGGACCCCTGGCCACTGCCCTGGGTTCTGCTCCTCGGAGGAGGGTCTGTAGAGGAGACTGGAAGTGGGAGGACTTCAGGGTAGCCCAGGGGGCCCTGAGCACCTCTACTCCTCCCTTCAGGGCAAGGAAGGGCTGTGCACTGAGGGTTCCATGTTGATGAGGCTCCTCCGGTGTTTCATGGGTGGGATAAGGAGGCACAGGGAGACCCCAGCCCAGGGATGCAGTGCCCGGCTCCCTCAGCCCAGGGGTCCAGCTCCTCCAGGAGGACCTGGTTCACCCCCAGCTCACAGGAGGCACAGGCAGGTCCCTGCAGGGCTCACAAGCCAGGCCCTGCCCAAGAGGGGCATCCCATAGCAGAGGCCAGGGCTCGGCCCAGCCTCGCGGGAAGACTGGGGCAGGACCCGACTTAGGAGGGCCCAGGGAAGCCCCAAGTCCTCAGGAAACCCCTCCTTCCGGAAGCCGCAGCACTGCTGAGATGAGCCCCCCATGAGGAGCTACAGAACCTTGTCTGACTCAGTGTTATGGGGGATCTCATCCCATGGAGAGGGGGTCCCCAGCACTCCAGGGTGGGCCCTGCTCAGGCCATCAGCCCCAGCCTGGAAAGGCCAGGTCCTCCCACACCTGCTGTCCCCACAGAAATCCTCTGGGCTCACCCCGCAACTGTGGGATGTGTTTATCTTGGAGGGCGAGCAGGTACTGATGGTCGTGGAGCATGAATCATCCAAAATACACAGGAATACGTCCTGTGTGCCCAAGGGTGCCTGGGGGAGGGAACACGCAGAACAGATCCCAGCTGGCCTGAGGGAAGTGTCCTCACACTGTCCCCATGACTCTCTCCTCTGTCCTGATGGGGTGGTCTGGCCTGGTGGGCTGGACAAGACATGATCATACTGAGTCCACCCCCACATGACCCAGATGAAAGTCAGGAGTGTGGTGAGCACTTCCCTGCCTGGCCTTCCCCAGCTGTGGCCTCCTGTGCACAGCTGGATCCCCGGGTGGCCAAGAAGGACCAGGCACCACCCAGTGGGAGGTGGGCCTGGTGGAAATGGGGTGCAGGCACAGATCTCCCCCAAGGAATCCTCCTGACCTGATGCCCGCGCTGTCCCTAGAGCGCCTCATGAAGCTTTCCTGGAGCACCATCTGGGAGTTTCGGGAGCAACTGTCTCAGAGCTGGGCCCTGGAGGACAACGCGGTCCTCAGGAATCTTCAAACCTCCATGAAGGAATTCACAAGGAAACATTGGGACCTGCCACCCCCAGGTGAGCTCCAGCACCAGGTCCCGTCCCAAGTCACCCTCTGGGACAGTCAGTGGTGGGGAGTGCCCTGGCCCCATCAGCCCTCCTACCTGGCCTTCCTCCTGCACCTCTTCTTCCTCCTCTTCCTCCTCTACTCTAAGAAACTCAAATGGGTCTGCCGGTCCTCAGGGCAGGCTCTGAGAGCATGTGTGTGTGTGCTGGACATGCTGTGTGGACAGGCAGGGGTCATGGGCAGGACCCCACAACACCCCTCCCCGACTTTCCACATTGTCTCCCTCACCCCCTCAAAGGGCCCTGAAGGGCATTGGGGCAGTCACACCCAGCTGTGGAAGCCCCCACCCCCACCTCCAAGCAAATCCTCAGGAGATGCCAAGCGGGCCCCTCACTCCCTGGAGTGCCCTCCAAGGTATCAAGACAACAAGCCAGGGGAACAAGAGAATCAGTGTCCTGGACCCAGAGAGGATTTGGGCAGAGGGGATGGGGGAAGTTCTGACCCAGAGCCAGAACCAAGAGTTCAGCCAGCTGGATCGGTCCAGCCCTCGGCATGGGGTGGATTTGACTGCGGGCAGAGGGAAGCTGTGCCCATTCACTTCTCACCTGCTGTGGAGACAGTCCCCCACGCGAGGTGCTGGGTGACAGTGAAGGTTTCTTCCACCTGAGTTCTGAGTCAGGGTTGCCGAACAGCCCTGAGGTGAGGGTGTGAGGCAGGAAGCCCTGAGCCAACCTGAACCCAGGGGGCCATTCTGGGAGTGACCTGAGGTTCTCTGAAAGCTCCCCCACCCCAGGCTGCACACAGCCCTCGCCCTGGGATCAGCAGCGTGCAGGGGCATCCTCAGTGTCAGGCCAGGGGGCCACACAGGGACCCCGAGGACTCCAGAGGCCCCGGTCTGTGGGGCCCGCCCTGAAGGGACCCAACGGGCTCAGTGAAGATGTTTCTTTTTTTCCGCCAAGATGGAGCGAGGGTCCTCGAGGGTGTCCCCTGGCATTGGGCCCCTCTGTGAGGGAGACAGACTGGCCCTCCCCACCCCACCAGCTCAGCTCCAGGAGCTCATGCCATTAGTCCCCCTGGAACAAAAGCCCTGTCACCCCCAGCCTGGCCGGATAGGACTGTCCCCAAGGCCGAGGCTGAGGCCCAGTGGCACAAGGGGCTTCCTAGAACCCAGGGCAGCAAGCCACTCTTTGAGGGGCCCAGAAGCTCAAGATGAGGGCAGCCTGTCCCCCAGTGAGGTCAGGCTTTGTATTACACTAACACTTGTCCGGGAACTCTATGCCACAGCTCCACACAGACCCGCATGTCGGGGGTCCGTGTTTCCTGTGCTGCCATTTTGAACACGGCTCCTGGGACTCTGTCACTTCTCCATCTTCTGTGGACAGCCCTGGAACAAAAAGACAGACCCCACCCAGCGAGCCCACTGGGACCCCGACACCAGGCCCTGCCCTGGCTTATAACAGAGAAGAGGCCGGTCAAGAGATACCCCAGCAGCAAGGTGGCACCTGCCTGTGACTCCCCTCGGTAGAAGAAGAACTTGGAATGGAAGGAGCCCAGGCAGTACCTGTCCAGCTGCCTTACAGCCCCAGATGGCTGCTGGACCTTGGTTTTTACTGCTATTTTATTTTTATTTTATATTTTTGGCTTGTGGGCCTTGAGAAATCCCATTCAATGGGGGACTTGGTCCCATCAAGGCCTCAGGAGGGAAGGCTGAGCATGGGGTTCCCACAGCCCCAGCCAGCCAGCAGCGTGCCCTGGGGCCCCTGACTCCACCTGTGGGTCAGAGTCCCTCCCCCAGGGCCCAAGTCCCAGTCCAGAGGGACCTGGCTTCAACCCGAGTCCTAGGAGGAGAGGGGCACCGCAGGCCTTCAGGTGACCACGCAGGGGACCAGGGCACTGCAAGCCCTGATGCTGTAAGGATTAACATCAGAGAACCTGGGCAAGCCAGGCCAGAGTCGCTGAGCCCGTGCAGTGATGAGAATGTGGGGGGCTGGCTCAAGGGGGTCAACAGCTGTGAACACTGCTGCCTCTTCCCGGCCTCACTGCTGCAGTGCAGGCAGTCTGCACCCCGGAGACTGGCCCACCAGCACCCCGAGTGCCCTAGTCCGCTATGCCAACATGGCACCCAGAGACTTCGCAGCCCTGCCTGCCGTACCACCCCCCTCCTGGAAGCCTTGTCCTGCAACCTAGCCCCTGCCGCAGCCACAGCAGGCACCACTGCCAAGCGCCTTCCAGCCGGGCTTCCCAGAGGGCAGAGGCGCCCTGCAGTCATTGCCTCAGCCACTCACACTGTGAAGATAGTTTCATCTACATTCCCATGTTCCCACCAAAGAGAATCGCTGCAGAGGATGCTCTTGATCCTGAGGTGGGGAAAACGGCACACCAGGTGGATGGAGTCAGCTCCTTTCCCCAGCCACCACGACTGCTGGATGGGCCCGTGGACAAAGTGGCCATCAGACAGGAATGAGACCCAAGAGGCTCAGCATCCTGCTTGTACCCTGACCAGGATGACCAGGCCGACACCACTGCCGAGTGCCCCATCTGCTGAGAGACTTGGTGTCGATCCCTGGGCTGGCACTGTTTCCCAGGAGGACCGGTTGGCCACCTGTGGGCAGGCTGCCCACACTGTGGAGAGGGTTGAGATCGGCTTTCACTGCAGAGAGCTCCTACCTGGACACAGACTCGCCGGCCCTGCCTGTTGCCATCACAGCAGCCCACAGGGCATTGCTTGCGACCAGGGTACCCCATTCACAGTGAGGGACATGGAGCCATGGCCCTGATCAGGGAACTAACTGTTCTCACTACGTCAGCCACCACCTGGAAGCATCGCTCAGTTACACTGAAGTGATGGTTTGTTTTACAAGATAAATGTTATGCTTTCTACTGGAAACCAGTATACGGTGCTGACTCTCTGACAGCCAGAAGGTGTAGTTCTGAGAGAGTGAAGGTGTGAAAGTGGGCGATGTTCAGTATTGCACGGAATGTCTCAGTCACAAAGTTTTCCTATTCCTGTCCTGGAGAAATGGAGCTTTGCTGGTTGGAAGGTCTGAGGACCCAGGCAGAGTGAAGCTTCCCCCAGGGGAACACAACAATGGCTCTATTTAATATGAGAAGACAGGACTAAGTCTGAAACCCAGGGTGTTCTCTGGTGTTCTTGGTGTTTTCATGCAAAGAAAGTCAAATAACAAAGGTTTGCCACAGAGGCATCTGAAAAAGGAGGGGGCAGAACTATTCAGAACTCAGAGGCTTCAGAATCGAAGATGAGGCCAACCAGGAGACTCCTGACCTGCTGAGGGCAGGGAAAGTATGTGGGGGTGGCTGGGAGACGATGTCATAGCGATCTACCCCCACCTTGTGATCTGTCAGAGAACCGTGCTCTTGAATAGCTGTGTACATCTTCTCTCCACTGATTATAGTATTTCTTTCCATTTGTGACTCTCCAATCAAGCAAGGAGCTACAAAATGCACATTGCTGTACCATAGCCTGGGTCTTGCAATCCAAGGCTGGCAAGGATTCCTGTAGGTCAAGGGCCTCAGGTGACTTTTGTGCACACCCAAGGACAGAGTCCTAGATGACACCTTCCTGCTCAAAAAAGAAGGAACAAGCGTCAACAAACAGCGAGCCAGTCACGGAAAGGGGTGAAATGTGAGTGCGTGACCTTCCTGACACCCAGACAAGACTTTGGGCATGAGGGCAGGCTGCAGCTCTGGCCACTGACTCTGACCAGGGACGCCCCCATGCAGGCCAGTGTGCCCTGGTTGCTCTTCTCCCTCCTGCCACCCTCTCCTCGGCTGTCTGTGTTGGGGAGGGAGAACCTGCCAGTTTTCAGAAGAAAATGTAGCTTTATTATGACATGGGAAAGACTCAAGTTATTAGGGGAGGAGGAGGAGTCCTGAAACAGCTCCTGAAAATGAGAGGGAAAAGAAAGGTGTAAATATGTTGGTAATAAAGTCTCCAACCACAGCACAGTCATGGGAATGTTTTTGTTACAATTTTTGTTTTCAAAGTTACAGTAAACAAAGCAGTCTCCTGAATTGTCAAAAGAACAGCAGTTTTACACAATGAAAAGCATACACACCAAGCCAAAATAAGTCACAGCTGGGTCTCTATGTTGCAGTGGTGCTGGTGCAGGAGGGAACATCCAGGGAGGTTCCAGTGCCTGCCAGGCAGCCCAGGTCCCCTGAGGGCCCCCGGGCTGGAGGGAGGTCCGCGTGCCACTTTCCCTGACTCAGCTCCCTTCAAGCATCTGAAGAGGAAAGTCATTTATCTTCTCTCTGAAATGCAGGCAATTTTCATACACTGGTGTGAGTGTGTTGGGGCGCAGGGGGCTTATGGTAGCCAGATGCAGTTTGTCACAAAACTGGTTTCCTGAATTTCATATTGGATCGGAGCTAAAGAGAGATTCCCAAACCCATCATGTAAATATTTGGTTCTAACAAAGTAAAATCACAAGAGCACATCAAACACAGGACCTAATACTTACGGCAGTGATTCTCCAGGGCTTCTGTCCCTCTTGGGTGTAGAGAAGTTCTTTAGCAGCAGGCACAGGAGTCATTGTAGAAGGCAATGCCACAGTGAGTAAGGGAGATTAACTTGGATACAAACATTTAGAAAGATGCCTGAGGAAAACTAATGTGGCTCCATCTCTCTTCTGGATTCCTAACGTTCCCCAGAGCAGCAGCCACCCCTAAATGCAAGTGGAGACAGGATGGGAAGCCCAGGGACATGGGGAGGCAGCCCGACCACAGGCAGCTGCCAGAGGGCCACACACCTGTGTTCTGCACTCTGTGGTGGACACCCCAGGAAAGCAGGGGTGCCCCTGTAACTGCCAAACAGGTTCACCTTGTCCGCGGCCTAGACAGAGCCGATTTATTGAGACAGGGGAATTGCAACAGAGAAAGAGTAATTCATTCAAAGCTGGCCATAGGAGAGACAGAGTTATACTCCAATCAGTCTCCATTGGCATGATCCATCAGCATTCGGGGATCAGAGTTTGGAAGGATAATTTAGTAGGTGGTGGGGGAGGCCAGTGAGTCGGGAGTGCTGATTGCTTGGGTCAGACATGAAATCACAGGGAGTCGAAGCTGTCTTCTCGAGCTGAGTCAGTTCCTGGGTAAGAGCCACAAAATCAGATGAGGCAGTTTATCAATCTGGGTGGTGCCAGTTGATCCATCAAGAGCAAATCTCTCAAGCACCGATCTTAGGTTTTACAATAGGGACGTAATTCCCAGGAGCAATTTGGGGAGGGGCAGAATCTTGTAGCCTCCAGCTGCATGAGTCCTAAACCATAATTTCTAATCTTGTGGCTCATTTGTTCGTCTTACAAAGGCCGTCTAGTCCTTAGGCGAGAAGGAGGTTTGTTTTGGGAAAGGGCTGTTATCATCTTTGTTTTAAAGTATAAACTATAAACTAATAAATGTGCTTTATCAGTTAGGTGTGGTGGCTCACACCTGTAATCCCAGCACTTTGGGAGGTCAAGATAGGCAGATAACTTGAGCCCAGGAGTTAGAGACCAGCCTGGGCAACATGGAGACCCTGTCTCTACAAAAAAATAAAAAAATTAGCCAGGCATGGTGGTGTGGTGTATTCTTGTAGTTCCAGCTACTCAGGAGGCTGAGGTGGGAGGATCTTGAGCTCAGGAGGCGGAGGTGGCAGCAAGCTGAGATCGCGCCACTGCACTTCAGCCTGGGTGACAGAAGGAGACCCTGTCTCAAAAAAAAAAAAAAGAAAAAAAAAAAAGATCATGTTTCTCCCTTCATTCTTGTAATGCAATGGATTACACTGATTGATTAGGCAGCTCTGATTTTCCAGCATAAGCTGTAAATCTGCATTCTGGTGGGAAATTTTCCTTTTTTTTTTTTTTGAGGGGAGGGGGCTGTGTTTGAACTGACCTCTGTGCTGAGTTCAGTAGCGACCTCCCCAAAAGTCATGTCCACCCAGCACCTGTGAACGTGACCTGATTTGGAAATGGGGTCTTCATAGATGTGATCAAGGAAAGATGAGATCTTGCTGGATTAGGGAGGGCTCTAACCCAGTAACTGGTATCATTATAAGGCAGGGGACATTTGGACAGAGACACAGGAAGGAAGGCCATGTGAAGACGGAGGCAGAGGTTGCATCCAGAGCCCAGGAATACTGAGGGCTTCCGGCCACCAGCAGAAGCCAGGGAAGGGGCCAGGAGGGGGGAACCTGCCGACCCCTCGATCCTGGACTCTGGCCTGACAGGATAAACTTCTGTTGTGTTAAACCCCCTTTGTAACACTGTGTGAGGACTGCCACAGGACACCCCAGCAGCTTGAAGCAGACCTTATCTAAAGGCCCCTAGGCACCTGTGGGTGGGCAGCCGCTTCTCCTGGGTGACAGCCCTCCTGAGTGACAGCCAGAGGTGACAGCCTTGGGTGACAACCCTCCTGGTTAACAGTCCTGGGTGACAGCCCTTGCTGGGTGACAACCCTTCTGGCAGACAGCCCTCTTGGGTGACATGCCTCCTGGGTGACAGTCCCGGGTAACAGACCCCCTGGATGACAGCCCTGGGTGAAAGCCTGGCTGGATGACAGCCTTCCTGAAACAGCCCCCTAGGTGACAGCCCTTCTGAGTAACAGCCCTCCTGGGTGACAGCCTCCCTGGGTGACAGCCCTCCTGCGTGACAGCCCTCCTGGGTGACAGCCCTGGATACTCCAGAGTGGATGCCAGTCTTCCAGCAGAGAACCAGGCGCCAGCACCTCCTGATGGTCACCAGCAGGTGGCGCCTCTGACCTAAGCACTAGGCTCCTCTGCACCCCGGGTTCTGGATGGCGCTGGGAGGAACCAGTTTAGGCGGGAGGAGCCCTGGACCGCTTGCCCTGGACCAAAATCAGGTGACGAGCGCGGGTGGACCCAGCTTCTTTACCTTCCTGAGGCGTTGGTCCAGGGGCTGGCTGCCTGCCCTGTGCAGAGGACTTTGTCCCTGGGGCGAGTGGGTGCAATAAATTTCAGGCTCTGACCCAGGGACAGAGGGGCACAGGGGGTAAACGGTCCCTCACTCTCCCCTGGCAGCGGCCCCTTGTCACAATCTAGGAAAATGTCCAGATACTGTGCCGGGTGGCGAGTTTTGCAAACCAGTCCAGTGGGTCGAAACCAGTCCAGCCGCCCCACTGAACAGATTCTGCAGTGGGTCACACCTGCAGTCCCAGCGCTTGAAGAGACTGAGGCAGGAGGATGGCTTGAGCCCAGGAGTTCGAGGCTGCCTGCCCCCTGCACCCCAGCCTGAATGACGGAGCGAAGCAAGACACCATTGCCTCTTTATTTAACAGAACAAATCAAAACAAAAACAAAAACTTTTGAAAAGTAGGTTCTGGAACCCGACTTCCTGGCCCAACTCTGGCTTTTTCCACTGTCTCGGGCGAGGGCTCAGAGTCAGACCCCGGGACCAGGATTCCAGAGCAAGTGCTTGGTTTGAGAGACGCAGGAATCCCCAGGGGAGGGCACGAGAGGCAGGGGAGGGAAGAAGCCAGTAAAGTATGCGTTATCAAAGCAGTTACCAGTGAAGCACCAGGCTCCGTGCTGCGGGGAACCCTGTGCTGCGGGGAGCCCTGGGAGATAGCGTGGAGCAGGCCCCAGAGGTTGCCACACTAAGGAGCAAGGGGCTAGAGTAGTTGTCCACCACCCCCACAGCCACTGTTGGCTGAGACCCTATCCTGGGGCAGGGACTCTCCAGGCCTCCAGCTGTGGAGCCTGCCCATCCTTGCAGCTGGGAGAAGCAGCCCAAGGATCCTGCTCGGGCGTCCCAGGCTTAGACATGAAGAGGCAAGTCCTGCATGGGGAGGGTGGGTGATTGATGGATGGGACACCAGCTGTGTCCTCTGCGGCCACTGGGCAGCTGTGTGACCTCAGGCAATTGCTCGGCTTCTCTGTGTCTTCTCATGCTCCTTTGGTAGGAGGCTACCTAAGCCCAGTGAAGGTAGAGGGCCTAGAACTGCACCTGAACAGCGCTACACATGCCAGGATCTCAGGAGCCCAAGAGGGAGTCCCGTCACACCCCGTTTCACAGAGGAGGATGTGGAGGTCAGAGTGGCTAAGACACCTGCTCAATGCCGCCGGGCATGAGGGGACAAATAGGGCCTGGGGGACCCCGATCCCACATGCACAGGACCCCTGTCCAGTGCGCTCCTATGGTTAGATCAAGGCAATGCTGCCTCCAGGACCACCTCCCTCTTGCCCCACACCAGCCAGGCATCCTCTAGGCAGGGACCACAGCACCATGGCCCCCACCCTTGGCCAGGCCTTCCAGGTCCTCTCCATAAGGTATCTTGGCACCACGCTGTGGCATCAGCATCACACACAATGCTGAGATGAAAAGTCTTATGCAGGTATCTTCGCACACCTGAGCAAACATTTCTACAGGAATAACTCCCCCCAGTGGGATTCTTGGATCAAAGGGAAGCACACATGATTATTCTAGAAGTTGACAGGCATTGCCCGGTTGACGCCCTCACCCACAGGGCTCTTTCCCCACATCCATGGCAATATCGGGT
>NW_022162697.1:0-4614 GCF_008728515.1 Papio anubis | reverse complement strand
AAAAAAAAAAAAAAAAAAAAAAAAAAGAAATGGTGGCAGGTAGAGAAAAAAAAGTATTTCCAGAATTTTTTACAATTAAAAAATATATCTAGCTATTAGGAGTAACGACACCAAAAAGATTTCTAAATCAATTCCCAAAGCATTCCTCTCATCTCTTCTGAAAAAGTTCTAAAAACACAACTCCAAAGATGAAATTGAAGGTAAACAAGGCAATAGAGCTGAATATGTAATTTCAGTAACTCAGAATTTGCTCCATCCTCTGCTCTAAAAAATCTTAGCTACAGAAGAGCAGTTACCTTTGAAACTTTTGCCCCAACATAAAGATATCCAGAATGTGAAGCTGCCATTAAAAATGTTGACATAGACCAGGTGCAGTGTCTCACGCCTGTAATCCCAGCACTTTGGGAGGCTGAAGTGGGCCGATCATGAGGTCAGGAGATCAAGAGCAACCTGGTTAACACGGTGAAACACTATCTCTACTAAAAATACAAAAAAATTAGCCGGGTGTGGTGGCGGGAGCCTGTAGTCCCAGCTACTTGGGAGGCTGAGGCAGGAGAATGGCGTGAACTTGGGAGGCAGAGCTCGCAGTGAACAGAGATCGCACCACTGCACTCCAGCCTAGGGGACAGAATGAGACTCTGTCTCAAAAAAAAAAAAAAAAAAAATCCAATGGCAATTTAGATTATAAAACATGGGGAGTAAAATAAAACTTATATTTGTTAAACTAAGTTGTACTTAAACTAAGTATTTAACTTAGTGCATCAATCTTGAAGAAAGCTCATACCTAAGACTTTTCTTTGAACTCAAATCTAGATAGCTGGGTTCTCTGACCTCACAGAGCTTCTCATGATTTCCTCCTCCAACACCTGCCATGATGTCTCTTCTCACTGTGGTTCTGCACTGTGTTATGACAAATGATTTGTCTATTTCAGGGGATCAACATTAATTACAGAGGCTATAAGAAGGAAACCGAATGTAAAAATACCAAGAACTCAAAAACTTCCAACTCCAGAGAAGAATGATATTTTAATTTTAAAAGTCCTAAAGCAGATTGAAAAAAAAAAGTGTCAAAACTCATGCAACACACATGTGAAGAAGACACAATGAAAAACTGCTAGTAACCCTTTTACCACAAGACTGAATGTGGCCTTTAGAAAGCATTTAAGGAAATTCCACTAGGCTATGCTCACACCCCTTCAAATCAAAGAACTCCCAAGCACTTGCATAAGTGCTCTGATCTCTGGAGTCTACAGTCTTGCAAATCCAGGTAGAGGCCACAAGCCAGCAGCAGATTATGCAGAATTTCAGGCCCCACCCCTACTTTCTGAATCAGAACCTGCATTTCACAGGGTGCCCAGGTGATTTCTTAAACATTACAGTTTGAGAAGTGCTCCTCAACATTTAGCAGTGACTAAACACTGGAATCCACTGGAGAGCATCACAAAATTCCAATGACGAGGCTGTACCCCAGACTGATGAATTCAGAATCTCTGGAGCTGGGATCCGCTGTCAGCACTCCTTAGGTCTTTTTTTCCCCCCACTTTTTTGAGACGGAGTCTCGCTCTGTGGCTCAGGCTGGAGAGCAGTGGCGCGATCTTGGCTCACTGCAACCTCTGCCTCCTGGGTTCAAGTGATTCTGCTGCCTCAGCCTCCTGAGTAGCTGCGATTACAGGCATGCGCCACCACACCTGGCTAATTTTTTTGTATTCTTAATAGAGACGGGGTTTCTCCATGTTGGTCAGGCTGGTCTCAAAATCCTGACCTCAGGTGATCTGCCTGCCTCGGACTCTCAAAGTGCTGGGATTACAGGCGTGAGCCACCACACCCGGCCACATAAGCTTTTAATAAATTTTTTTTTTTGCAATCTGCTTTGGAATTTTTAAATTGCTTTCAATAAGAACATGAACATATCTGTGAATTACATATCCACTTCACCCCCTCCTAACTTGCCTGCAATAACACAGGATGATGTTTAATACTCAAGATTTTTAATATCATCATATATATATATACATATATATATATATATATTTTTTTTTTAAATGGAGTCTTGCTCTGTCGCCCAGGCTGGAGTGCAATGGCGCCATCTCAGCTCACTGCAAGCTCTGCCTCCTGGGTTCACGCCATTCTCCTGCCTCAACCTCCCGAGTAGCTGGGACTACAGGTGCCTGCCACCATGCATGGCTAACTACTTGTATTTTTTAGTAGAGACGGGGTTTCACCGTGTTAGCCAGGATGGTCTCGATCTCCTGACCTTGTGATCCACCTGCCTCGGCCTCCCAAAGTACTGGGATTACAGGCGTGAGCCACTGCACCAGGCCAATATCATCATATTTCTGCACAGCCAAATCTGATTTCCTGCTACTAAATCTGATTGAGTTAGCAAATAAACTAACTTATATTCACTACTGACTTTGATAATAGCTATCCAGATCACAAACAGAAATATTGGTAAGACTCCTTCAAAAAGGAGTTTAACCTCAATAGGTAACTCCTACCATGTTTAGCTATAGTTCTAAATTAATGAAACACAGTAGTCATTTAACAAGATACTACTATATACGGCCATTGGAGTATATGGGACATGCTACGTCAAAATATGACACCTTGGCATCTGAGAAGCAGAAAGGTCTCTCTGACCTTTCCCTGGGCCTTCTCCTCTGCAGCAGGCCATAGAAGAATCCTCTAACCCTCTCTGGAGTAGGTCATAAGACCTTCATTCCAGTCCTCCCTATTCCCAGAGGAAAGGAGCCTCCTTATTTGTAAAGATGCAGAGAATCATCTGACCACACAGGCCTTGCTGAGCTCCCCCAGCTTATTCCCATCAGGTCACACCCCTTTCATCTCATGGTGCTTCTCCAAAACTGTCCGCTTCTTCATCAGACAGCATACAATCGACACAGGATTTCCTGTTGCTCTGAGTCTTCTTTTCTGAAGGCTCCTGTGTCAGGTAAAACTTATCTTCAATAAACTTGCACACTTTTCTCTGGTTAATCTGTCATTTGTTATAGGGGACTTGACCATGAACCTAGCGATGGGTGAGAAATCATTTCTCCCGTAGCCAGCCTAACTCATTAGAAGGAGCATGTACTATCGTGCAGGACTCATACTTATTCCGAACCATTCTGAAGAGATTTATCTTTAAATTATATATTACATTAAATGTCTTCCTTCAGAAAAGACAATCTTGTGAACATCGCCTTTGGTGACTGAATGTCACTAGATATAAAACAGGTAGAAAAAGAAAATACTTGGGATGGCTTTAACTCTTAAATCCCGTCAAATACTCCCCTCTTCTTAGGAGAAACCTCGGCTCACCTCCTCATCACTGCTGAACAACAGGGCAGATGCTTTCTTTTTGGAGAGCTCGGAGGGTTTTGCTTTCTCTTGTCTCTGAGCTTGTAGAGACAATGTCTGCTTCTTAGCAGCTGTACCCCCAAAAAGATTATCCTAGAAAAGCAAATGGCAGAAAGGTAAGACAACTTTATAAACAGAAAACACAGGATGTCTTCCTACATCAAACTGTTAGGAAGTAAGTCTCCAGTCAGGTATACAAATAACACCTCTGGCAGGGAAAACTCACAAGATGCTAGTAAATCCCAAACTACAGCCTTTTCCCACTGCACCCATAGAAGGGAAAGAGATTACCATAGAACTCGAAGGCAGAACAGCTGGGAAGAAGCAAGAGGACAACATGTGAATGAGATCACGGAGTACAAGGAGAAACTGAGCCCCATCCAGTCGCCCTGTGGGCAAGTGCCTCTCTGCTCATTTCAGGGGGTTACAACCTGCAACGGGCATGGGAGCCCCTGCAGCGCCAGAAGCTCACACTGTCCTCTCCACAAACGAGAAACCAGAACAATGGCTCAAAGGAGAGAACTAGGGGTCTGTCTCCACTCCTTTACAGGTAAGAAAGACATACACCTGGGATGGAGGGAAGGCATGCCTTGTGTTTCTCATTAGTTTCAAAGAGATTATACAAAGTGAAGAAATAGTTTACTAAAGAAAATTGCTGGTGTACTAGGTTTAAGGGCATTTATAAACTCTTCTGTGGTCAAGCACTCCCCAAAAGTTGTATTTACTAAGGTGCTTTTATTCAGGTAAGGGGAACAAAAGCATCAGAGGACCTGAGTCTGAGGATGGAGAAACTCTTAACAGCAGGTGAACAGCCCTGGAATGTGAAGATGGATGAAGGGAGTGTCTTCCTGGATGAAGTCTCCTTTAAGGAGAGTGCGGTAATGTAGGACAGGCCAGGAGAGTAATGAGCTGGTGTCCACTGGGGATACTAATGACAAAGCTCACATTCACTATGCACTTACTATGTGCCGGCACTCTGCAAGAGTGTCACACTAGTAGTTACAGCTGCCACAATGACCCTACTTACTGTTAAGCCACGGTGAGTTTAAGGAAGGTTACTTGCTTCAGGTCCCTGGTTTGCCAGTAGTGGAGCTGGGATATGAACCCAGGGGTCTGATGGCAAAGCCTATGAGCTCATCACTGCCCAGTACTGCATCAGAGTTAAGGTTTGGGTTGTCTTCTCTCTTATTTCTCTTCCCCAGTGTGCTCTCTCCATCCAGGATGGGAAAGAAAGGCCATGGTCAGGACATGGCTGCC
>NW_022162696.1:0-4615 GCF_008728515.1 Papio anubis | reverse complement strand
CAGCCTGTGGTCTCTCTCTTGGCAACAAAGAAGCCCACAGTGCCATATGAGCCCTGAGGAATTGACTGGATCCCTAAAGGCAGCGCACACCCTGCTCCTGAGCCTGCTGCTCCTTTCCTCTATGTGGCTCCATGTGTAAGACAGTTGTTGCACTGAGGCTTGTGCATGCCAGGCAAGGCCAAGCTGGCTCAAAAAGCAACCAACCACCTCTGCAAGGGTGTGCCAGGAGCTGGTGGACCAGCCACCAACCTCACTCACTGCCGCTCATGGTACATCAGTTCTACCCTAGAGGTAGGGCCCCAGTGCCATCTGCTTCTACTCAGGCCTCAGCTCCATCAGCCATCAGGTGGCAGCCAGTCTGGCTGTTGAAACCATCTCTGCTTCCTTGAGTGGGTGAGGTCAGTGGCTGTTCCACCTGTTCCAGCCACACCTTTGCAGATGTGGCTGCTTGCTCCTTGAGCCAGCTTGGCCTTGCCTGGCATGCATAGACCCCAGCTACCACCATGCTACTCTGAGTGAGCTTGTCCTGCCTCGGGTCAAATTCTAAATCTGGCCAGGGGCACAGAAGGCCGAGTCCACTGGGTGGAACTCCTGGCTGCTTTCTGCACTTGAACATAAAGTCCTCCTCAAGATGGCCTGTGGTCTCCCTCTTTGCAACGAAGAAGCCCACAGTGCCATCTGAGCCCTGAGGAATGGACTGGAACCCTGAAGGCAGTGCACACCCTGCTCCTGATCCTGCTGCTGCTTTTCTCTGTGTGGCTCCGTTTGAAGCACGGACTGATGGATGCAGCAAGCCAGCATGGCATGTGTATACCCATAAAACAATCCTGCATGTTCTGCACATATACCACAGAACTTAAAGTATAATTTTAAAAAAAGGAAATTTGCTTTTAAGTAAACTTTTAATCATAGAACTTTAAAAAAAAAAATCCTTTTGAATCTTTTACTACCACATCATAGCTTGGACAAACTGCTGATATTTTAAAAGTAACACAAACATCAAACAGAAAGAACTAGACTTAGGAACCAAACTCAGGTTTCTGTAGTTAACAGGCAGAATCTTAACACTGGGTCACCAAGACTACTCCTTCAGCCTGGCCTTGGCTAGCAAAAGATGGCCTTGTTATGTAGGTGAGCCCGCTTATGTACAAACAAACAAAAAAAACACATAAAAAATATTTTCTGATAACTGGATTTTTTTTTTCATTTTTGCAGCCACAGGGCTTTTAGCCAATTCAGATGCCTTGCTCCCCACAATTTGGAACATTCCCTTGGATTTGACCAAGTCAGGAAGAGATGGGAGAAAAGTGAAACAACAACAATAAAACCCCAAACACAAACACAAAGAATTGAGCAAAACAAACAAATGCACCATTTATATGATTACTGAGTGTTCTCATGGTAAGGAGAAATTAAAAGTAGCTGGTGGATAATCTTAAATTTTAGTCATTAGAAAAAATTTTAAGACAAAAGTCTAATTCAGTTACTTACCTGGAAATAAGGCTCAGGCTGGTGATCGTTCTCTGCCATCTTAGAAGCTGGAAAAAACTGACACTCACCTTTCCTGTCAGAAGCAAGCCGAAACTCAGGAAAGGAGGTGCCTGCTCTCTATCGCCATGTGAAGCAGGAAAAACTTGCCTGCTGTTGTTGGAAATGAGTAAAACTTCAGAAAAGGACTTGTACAGCAAAATCAACTTTAGATCTCAACCAAATTTTGGGAGATCAGGAACTCTCTGCAGGGGAGAAGCTCCCCAACCTCAGCAAATTATCCTATTGGTTTGGGCAATAAAGATAGCCCAGGTTGGTATCAATCAATAATGAGATTTATCAAAGGTCAGGACCACCTTTGTAATCTCCTTTCTTTTTTCTTTTCTTTGAGACGGAGTCTCGCTCAGTCACCCAGGCTGGAGTGCAGTGGCGCGATCCCAGCTCACTGCAAGCTCCCAACTCCCAGGTTCAGTGCCATTCTCCTGCCTCAGCCTCCGGAGTAGCTGGGACTACAGGCACCCGCCACCGTGTCTGCTAATTTTTGTATTTTTAGTAGAGACGTAAGCTTCACTGCCTTAGCCAGGATGGTCTCGATCTCCCGACCTCGAGATCTCGCCCACCCTCGGCCTCCCAAAGTGCTGGGATTACAGGCGTGAGCCACCGCCGCTTCAGCCCTCTCTGTCTTTTTTTATCTTATTGCTATAGTCCGTTTGGTCAGGAACTAGGAGTGCAACGCTTTGCTTTTTTTCTGTTTTCCATTTGCTTGAAATATTTTTCTCCATTCTTTTATTTTGAGCTTATGTATGGCACTGCATGCAAGATGGGTTTCTTGAAGACAGCATACTCAAATGGGTCTTGGTTCTTTTTCCAGCTTGCCCCCGTGTCTTTCAATTGTAGCATTTAGCCCATTTCCATTTCAGGTTACCTATGGTATGGGATTTGATCCTGTCACGCTACCAGCTGGTTATTTTGCAGACTTGTGTATGTGGTTGGTTTTTGCATCACTGACTGTGTACTTCCAGTACTAAATGGATGGTGATGGTTTTTTCCTCCATATTTAGTGCTTCCTTCCAGGAGCTCTTTGTAAGATAGATCTCGGTGATAATGAATTTCAGCATTTGTTTGTCTGAAAAGGATCTTTATTTCTCCCTTCATAATTTATGATGCTTCATTTTACTGACATGAAATTCTGCTGAAATTTCTTTCTTCTGTAGTTGAATATCTTTCTGGTTTGTCGGTTTCAGCTGAGAGGTCTGCTAAGTCTGATGGAATTCCCTTTGTAGCTGACCTTGCCTTTCTCCCCAGCTGCCTTTAACATATTTTTTTTCATTTTGACCTTGGAAAATCTGATGACTGTGTGTCTTGGGGATGATCTTCCCGTGACATATCTTACTGAGGTTCTCTGGATTTCCTGAATTTGACTGTTGGCTGTCTGGTTAGGTTAGATATTCTCAATGAATGATATTCTGGAAGTACTTTTTTCCAAGTTGGTTCCATTTCTCCCTCATCCCTTTCAGGTACATTTAATTCATCGATTTATGGTCATTACGAGCCATCCCATATTTCTCGATGTTTTGTTCTATTGCTTTTCATTCTTTTTTTCCCATTCTTTGTCTGCCTGTTTTATTTTGTGAAAGCCAGTTTTCAGCCATCCTGAGGATTTTCCTCTGGCTTCTGTCTGTTCTGCTGGTGGTTTTGGCCAGATGGAGCTGGTCACTGCATCCTCTGCCCTTAGTCTGTTTGCCTCCCAGGACTCCAGCTTAAAGTACACCTGCTACAGGGCACTCTGGTGTTGACACTACAATAATTTTCTACATCACACACCAGACTGCATTTATGAAAATTCTGTAGTGCGGTTTACAGCTCTAAGGAGGTCAGTTAGCTTTCTCTGTACTGCCTATTTTGTCTGCTCATCTCTGTAGTGTTGTACAATGATTTTAGCTTCCTTTGTAATAGATGACAACGCAATTTTCACTCAGTGAACTTTTATTCCTACCCATCCTTCTGAACTCTGCTTAAAATACTTCAGACATCTAGCTCAGCCAGTTCTGCATCACTGTTGAGAGCTGATGAAGCCATTTGGAGGAAAGGGAGGTATTGGACTTTCTGGAGTTCCCTGCAGCGCCTCTTGCACAGATCCTTTCTCATCTTTGTGGCACATCCTCCTTCAGTCGTTATACAGGTTGACCTTTGGACAGGGTATTTTTATTATATCTGAGACTCCTGAGGATTTACTGTGGTGTAAGGCAGACTCAGCCAACTGGTTTTTGGTTTTGTTTTTGGAGGATTTTAGGGGGCCAACATGCAGCTCCCAATTCCTGAACTGTGTGCTTTAACTCTGGGGAACGTATATTGGGCCCCATCTTTGTTCTCTGGCTCCTCGAGGTCTGGAGTCCACTGCACTGAGGGGATCCAAGTGTGGCAGCTGCGGCGGAATGCTAGCGGATGCAGGAGTCCCTGCCTTCCTGCGAGCGTTGACTAGAGGTGGAGGCAAGACAGCTGGGGTGTGGGCCAGGGGGCCCCTGCTGACTCTGTGTGCTGTTACACTGGAGGCAGTGCTGGTTTGGGGTGGACTGCTGGCCAGTGCACGTCTGGGTGCCTTCTCTGAGCCCCCCCTCCCCCAAAGCAGCAGTGGTCGCTCAGGATATAAGAAGGTCCCTTTTACTCTGCACAGCATTACCTCAAGAGTGAGATGTTGACAGGGGTGGGGTTTTTGGCTCTGTTCCAACCACGGCTTCATCTTCAGTGGCAGTTGGTGTGAGTTGGGGTGTGTGCTGCACTCTCATGTGCTAGTGCTATCAGGGCAAGTACAGAAAAACCCACCTGTGTAAACACACACAGCAAAGGGATGTGAGAAGTTTCCATATAAAGGGCTGCAGTATGGAGAGGTGATGTGCAGGCTGGTGCATGGCTGTAGGGGCCACTTGCTGCAGCTCTCCACTAATCAGGCACGGTCCACTGGTACAGAAGCTATGGTGTGTGCACCCGAGAGTGTCCTGTAAGCAGGTGTGGCCTGGCTGGGGTCCTGGGAGAGGCAAGCTGACTAAGGAGTGCTGAGGTCAGACCAGCCTCACCTGATCTGCAAAACTGCCTAGCAGAGATCAGGTCTCAGAGAACTCTCTCAAAA
>NW_022162695.1:2996-4628 GCF_008728515.1 Papio anubis | reverse complement strand
AGTAGAGAAGGGGTTTCACCGTGTTAGCCAGGATGGTCTCGATCTCCTGACCTCGTGATCTGCCTGCCTCGCCTCCCAGAGTGCTGGGATTACAGGTGTGAGCCACCGCGCCCGGCCTGAAAGTGAGACTTTTAATAGGGTCTTGCGAGATTGGGCGTCTGCTAGGCAGGCACACCTGGGGCAGTCACAGCAGGTAATTTATCTCCTAGCACGCAAGTCCCTCCCCTACTTCCTCACTGGTCCAGTATTATGACGTTACAATCTTCCCAGACTTCCCCTGAGTTTCATTATCCCCCTTATAAGGTTATATACCTCGTCCCCTTCCCCGCTTAACTTGTAATTTCCCAGTAACGAAACTTTTTTCCCTTTTATGGGCTGACCCCCGCTCTACATTCTGTTCATTTATTGTGATTTGCTGGGAGCATGAGCCCTGCGGTTTGTTAAATCCACAGACTGGCTGCCAGTGCTGAGAAGGTCCATGCTTTGAAAATGGACCATTTAAAATGTGTTCTCACAAATCCCCTCCTCCTTTTTATTTACTTCCTTTGGTCTCATTTTCATTTGAACCCTTCTAGGGCTTGAATTGCTTTAGAAGTTGTTTACTTTTTCTATTTTATTTTTATTTTTTTGAAACAGAGTCTTGCTGTGTGGCCCAGGCTGGAGTGCAGTGGCGCCATCTCAGCTCACTGCAACCTCCGCCCCCTGGGTTCCAGCGATTCGCCTGCCTCAGCCTCCCGAGTAGCTGGGATTACAGATGTGCACCACCATACCCGGCTAATTGTTTTTGTATTTTTAGGAGAGACGGGGTTTCACCATGTTGGCCAGGCCAGGTCTCAAACTCCTGACCTCAGGTGATCCACCCACCTTGGCCTCCCAAAGTGCTGGGATTACAGGCATGAGCTACCGCGCCCGGTCAGATTTTTCACTTTATGACTACATAGTAGGTGTATATATTTATTAAATTACTTTTCAATGATATTAATTCAATTTGCTATTTTTCAGCTTCACAATGTCTGTCTAATGCATTTCACCAGCTGCCTATTTTTCCCTCATATGGTTGTCATTCCTGTGGGGCGGCTCTCCTCCCGCGCACCTGGCCTTTCACAAAGGGTTTCTCCCAGGGCTGTCCAGGCATCAGCCTGATGAAGGGGATTGTTGCCGCGGCTCCTGCCCCACTCTCCCAAACTTAGCGTCAGCTCAAGATTGTGCCCAGCAGGGATGGGACCAACGCCAGCCTCACACTCACCTGTGGGGCAGACGCCCATGTCTGAGCACCGTGGACTGAATCTGTTTCTCACACACAGGGGAGGGGCTGAGAGCTGAGCATGGACTCCAGTGAGTGAGCAGAGACCCCCCAGCGCCTGTCCACACACACAGGGGAGGGGGAGCCACAGCTTCCAGCCCCACCCAGAGCCCTGACCCCTCCCTGCCTGGGAGGACCCGGGGTTCCTCTTCTGTCCCACACGGAGGTGGGAACCTCCACCCTAATGACCCTGGGTGGTCCCAGACACCTGTGGCCTCTCAGCTTTGAACTCGGTTCATTGATGGGGACGCGTCTCAATGTTGGGAACTTTTCTTTCTCTCTCTGTGCCTGTGGCTGTGGTGATCTGCATATTTCAGACGTATCACAAG
>NW_022162695.1:0-2347 GCF_008728515.1 Papio anubis | reverse complement strand
CGGGATCCTCTCCCGTCCCACCCTCCGGTCTGAACTGGTCTGGAAATCCACCACGGCTGAGCCTCCCGTGTCCTGGGCACCACTGACCCCACAGCCACTGTGATGAGTGGGGTTCATGACAACAGGCTCAGAGGTGACATTAATGTCCAAAGTCACATAAACCCTGGATGATAATCAGGAATTAATAATTATTATTATAAATAATAGTAAATAATTATTATTATAAATAATAATTAATAATCAGCTCCCCAACCCCAGAATCAGATTACAGATTACAATGAAACATATATATATATAATTTATCTTTATCCCCGCTATTTCTCCTTTTCAGACAGGATCTTGCTGTGTCGCCCAGGCTGGAATGCCGAGGGGTGACACAGCTCCCTGCAGCCTCCGCCTCCCGGGCCCGAGTGATCCTCCCACCTCAGCCTCCTGAGTAGCAGGGACCACAGGCATGAGCCTCCATGCCCAACTCACTTTTTTCTTTTCTGTAGAGACAGGGTTGCAGTATGTTGCCCAGGACTGTCTGAAGCTCCTGGCCTCAAGCCATCACCCGCCTCAGCCTCCTGAAGTGCTGGGATTCCAGGCGTGAGCCACCACGGTAGACCCTGCATTTCTCCTGTGTGCTCACTGCCACACGCAGCTCAGCCTGGGCTGCACAGCCCGGTGTCAGGTGCGTCTCTGCTGATCTGGGTCTGCCTGCAGCATGGACCTGCATCTTCTCTGAAGCATCTCCAGGGCTGGAGAGACGACTCCCATGATAAGGACCCCACGACGCTGAGCCGATGGACGGGCTGGAGGAGGGAGGGAGACCCATGGGGAGGCTCTGAGAGGGAAGAGGAGCCCACGGTCTCCCTCGCCTGAAAGGGGCTGACTGAGGAAGTCACCGGGTCTATTTGCTGCTGTGTCCCGGCCCTCAGTGAGATAAAGATAAATCAGGCAGACAGTGACCCAGGGACAGGGAGACCCCATTTCTGTCTGAAATGTCTGCAGAGAGCCTGGTGCCCGCCCCCACCTCAGCCCTGGGGAAATGAGAGTCAGGCTCCGGGGGAGGGCAGTTCCCCTTCCTGTGGGCTGAGGATGAGACAACCCCATAACAAGAAGGACCCAGCCTCCGAGCGGCCACACCCTGTGTGTGTCTCTGTCCTGCCAGCACCGAGGGTTCATCCATCTGCAGAGCCCGGGGTCGCTGGGAGCAGACGCCATGACCCCCACCCTCACAGCCCTGCTCTGCCTCGGTGAGATTTCCAGATGGGGAAGGGGAGATCCGAGTCTTGAAGGGACCCCACCCCACACACAAGCCCTGGTCCATCAGGAAACCTCAAAAGCTCAGGAGGCACCATGGCAGGGAGGGTCTGCTCAGGCTTCCAGGGGAAATCTCACAGGGAACTCTCTTCCAGGGCTGAGTCTGGACACCAGGACCCACGTGCAGGCAGGTGAGTCTGTCCCCAGCTGTCCCAGGTCCCTCCTCCTAAGGACAGGGGCCACACATGGGCAGCTGGGGGAGGAGACCGCAGTTCTGGGTGACTGATGGCGATGATGGGGGGTCCTGGGGCTGGGAGCTGGAATCTGAGTGTGGAGACATCTTGGGATCCAGCCTCTGATTTCCTTCTAGGGCCCCTCCCCAAACCCGCCCTCTGGGCTGAGCCAGGCTCTGTGATCATCCGGGGGAGCCCCATGACCATCTGGTGTCAGGGGAACTCGGAGGCCCAGGAGTACCGTCTGGATAAAGAGGGAAGCCCAGAGCCCTGGCGCACACAGAACCCACTGGAGCCCAAGAACAAGGCCAGATTCTCCATCCCATACATGACAGAGCACCATGCAGGGAGATTTCGCTGTTACTATCTCAGCCCTGAAGGCTGGTCAGAGCGCAGTGACCCCCTGGAGCTGGTGGTGACAGGTGAGAGGACATTCAGGGGTCCCAGCCCCAGGCTCTGTCCTCAGGAAGGGGGTCGGCTCTCAGGGGCGTCTCCCTCTCACAGCCCAGCCCTGGGGATGATGTGGGAGGTGGGAGCCCATTTACACGGTGCCTCCTTCTCTCCTAGGATTCTACAACAAACCCACCCTCTCAGTCCTGCCCAGCCCTGTGGTGGCCTCAGGAGGGAACGTGACCCTCCAATGTGGCTCACAGCGGGGATATCACCATTTTGTTCTGATTGAGGAAGGAGAACACAGGCTCTCCCGGACCCTGGACTCACAGCAGCTCCACAGTGGGCAGTTCCAGGCCCTGTTCCCTGTGGGCCCCGTGACCCCCAGCCACAGGTGGACGTTCAGATGCTATGGATACTACAGCAACACCCCCCAGGTGTGGTCCCACCGCAGTGACCCCCTGGAGATTCTGGCCTCA
>NW_022162694.1:0-4628 GCF_008728515.1 Papio anubis | reverse complement strand
TAGCCTCCTCAGCTGGTGAAATAATTACCAGAAACTGCCAAGCATTCGAATCCCCCATTTCTTGTGCCTGGTGAATGGATGCCTGGATTGTCCCTGTGCCATAATTTGTATTTGGACCCGCTCGCAGCACTCCTCTACCATAATTAACAGGTGGGCAAGCCTAGATCATTCCCTCATCCTAATTGGCTGTTGGACAAGCCTGAAGCTTCCCTTCGCCATAGTTACTGGCGGGGCCTGCAACAATGGGAGCGGCAAGGCGCAGGTCTCAGGCACCCCTTCCAAATATTCAGGAGGCTGACCTGGGGGTGGCCATTCCAGACCTTCCCCTAAAGGCACAGTAGGTGGCACAGTTTCTTTATGTCTCTGGAGATTAGCATACATACCTTCCCGTTTCTTGCCCTTTTTTAAACGACTGTCATGGTTCACTTAGCTGATAATTAGACTCCTGATTATTCAACTTTCCTATGTCATCCTGAAAATCCTCCTTCTCCTCCTCAGTGTGGAAGGGCTCCAGGGCTGTTTTAATTGCAGACCACACAGACCAAGCAGAGATGGGAATATCGCGGCCCTCTTGTTGTGCTCGTTTTAAGTCTGATCCCACCTTGTCCCAATCTTCTACATTCATGGTTCCATATTCTGGGAACCAAGGAGAATACTTGTCTGCCAGGCGGAACAAAGATGTGAGATTTTGGGTACTGACAATTACCCCTCCGCGGCACAGTAACTGCTGCACAAGGCTTAAGCAATTAGCGAACTTACTCTCAGCTCGACCCACATTTTCCCGAGGTTTCCCTGGAATTCCCCGAGCGCCCTCCTTACCCTAGAGCTTGAAGTGAAAACCTACTCGGGAGTCGTTTGTCGGTCGTCCTCAGCTTTCCACGCTCTGGTGTTCCTTCACTGGATTATTTGTAGAGATTACGGGGAGCCCTGCGTTGGGCACCAGAGACAGCCTGGGCAACCGAGGGAGACCCCCGTTTCTACCAAAAAAAAAAAAAAATTAGCTAGGTGTGGTGTCGCTCGCCTGTAATCTCAGCTACTCCATGAGAAGTCAGACAAAACCTGCCACCAGAGACTGATTTTCTTCTAAAATGCTTTCTCCAAAATATTTTTAAAACAAAAGGGGGAAATTGGAAAGGAAAATATTTTGGGCCCCCCAAATCACTAAGATAAAGGGAAAAATCAATCTGGGAACTGCTTAGGGCAAACCTGCCTCCCATTCTATTCAAAGTCATCCGCTGCTCACTGAGAAGAATGCATATCTTATTGCCTCCTTTGGAAAGGCTCATCAGAAACTCAGAAGAATGCAACCGTTCCTCTCTCACCTACCTGTGACCTGGAAGCCCCCTCCTGGCTTCGAGTTGACCCACTTTTGCTTCAGGTTGTACCGGATCAAACCAGTGTTCATCTTACATATGTTGATTGATGTCTCCTGTCTCCCTAAAATGTGTAAAACTGTCAGATACAGTCAGTTTCTCTTCCAAGGTTTGGCATGTTAACGTTCTTGTGTTTTGTTCTCGAACTCAACTTTCTTGTTCTCCATGCCTCCTTGCCCTTAGTTACTGTAAACAACCTTCCCCCCCGTCAGTTCTAATCAATAACTCACATCTGTTCCCTTGGTTACCTGCTCTGCACCCATTTCTCCCTTCGAAACCACACGTCCCACCGTTTTAACTCACGACTCCCTTCCCCCTTCCTATTTGGGAAAGTATTCACAAATAGCCAACCGGGTCAGTATAGATCTTGAGGTCTGGCCCCAGCCCATGCCAGAGGTAGGGATTGCGTCAGGAATAAAATCCCCTGCTTTCCTTTCTTCCGTGTGCTCTTGCAATTGTGATTGATGCGAGCAGCACACTTCCGCAGAGGTAAATTGCGTTGCTGAGAAAACTTTTGCTTAAGTGCTGGTTTCACTTTGCGTCACCGAGCATTTATCTCCAACAAAACCAAGCTGTGCTCTGACCACCTTGGGCAACTGTCATCAGGACATCCTGAGGCTGTGTCATGCACAAGCATCCCCAACCTTGGCAAAATAAACTTTCTAAATACTCTTATCCCCAAATGCTCAGGGAGACTGATTTGAATAATCATAAAACTCCGAGGCTGCACTCCAGCTTGGGCGACAGAGCAAGACTCTGTTTCAGAAATAATAAAATAAAATAAAATAAAATAAAATAAAATAAAAATCAAATCTCCGGTCTCCCGCACAGGCGACTCTGCGTGAATCACTCCTTCTCTACTGCTATTCCCCCCGTCTTGAGAAATCGGCTCTGTCTAGGTAGCGGGCAAGGTGAACCCACTGGGCAGTTACAGAATTGGCATTATATTGCTTGCAATTTTATATCTTATTATGCAAAATAGCTATAATCTTGTATACAAAGTTAAATGCGAATGTGCTCCTTGCGTGGTCAGATCCCAGCGCAGGAAGGACTCACCCCCTACAAACCGCTAGGCTAAAACGGTCATTCTGGCCACATCCAGCCTCACGTGAGATCGCAATCTCCTGTCACTCAGGGCCTGAGGGGGCGGGTCCTGAAGCCCCATGCAATCAGGGGCACTGGGGTGGGGACCCGTCAATCAGGCGCGCCGCCGGAAAGGAGAGGGCGGCTTCCGGGATCTGGCTGGAGGGCACTTTGTCTCGCCTTCGCCACCGTAGGCTCTTTCTGTGAGTCTCCGCTGCTACTTCTTGGCTCTGGGAGCCCCGGTGGCTCTGCAGCAGCCTCGGCCACCCTGTGACCTGCGGGTGTTGGGACATCCCTAGCGGACGCCGGGACACCCGGGAAGCCGAGGAATGGTGAGTGGACTGTGCCTGGCTTCCGGAAGTGGGGAAGAGGGCTGGGTGAAACCTGCTGGAACCAGCCATGGGCTGCGGAACCTGCGGACCGAGTCGCCGGGCGCAGCCGGGCCTCAGTCCCCTTCTGTGCAGGGCCGGGCGGGGCGGGCAGCGGGACCCCCGCGTCCTGTCTGTACCTGTGGGCGCCACTTCCGCCGGCCGGAGCCCTCTCCGGAACCCCGCGCCTCCCCCACCCAGGTAGTGCGGTGACCACGGGAGGGTGATCCGGGAGAGCCCGACTCGGTGTGCGGGGTTCCAGCGTGGGAGGAGCTGTGGTTCATGGAGCTTCCAGTCCCACCTTTCTCCCCCTAAAATTAACCTGAGGCTTTGTTAAAACGTTAAAGGGCGTGTTTGAGCAAACGCGATTCATAAACGCGTACCGCAGTCATGGTTTGTGGTTTGGGGTCCACGGGAGGGGCGTAAATGAGAGGCTTTGATAAGGTGAATGAGGAAGCAAACCATACATATATATACACACACACATATATATACATGTATATACACACACACACATATATATATATTTTTTTTCTTTTTTTTTGAGACGGAGTCTCATCCTGTCGCCAGGCTGGAGTGCAATGGTGCAGTCTCAGCTCACTGCAACCTCTGACTCCCAGGTTCAAGCGATTCTCCTGCCTCAGCCTCCCAAGTAGCTGGGCTTATAGGCGCCACCACCACGTCCAGCTAATTTTTGTATGTTTAGTAGAGACAGGGTTTCGCCATGTTGGCTAGGTTGGTTTCGAACTCCTGACCTTAATTGATGACCCTCCTCGGCCTCCTAAAGCGCCGGGATTACAGGCGTGAGGCACCTTGGCCAAAATATTTTTCTGTTTCCAAACATTTTACATGAGAGGAAAGCAGAGAATAAATCATCTGACACTCTACTGTAAAAAAAATCTTTGTACCTCTCTTCTTTTCATCTTTCCTAAGTGTACATATTACCAAAATGTCTTTAGGTTGAGGTCCCCCCGTGAAAACTTGACAGGGTGTTGTGTCCTCAGCCACTCTCCTGTCTTTTCCTAGTCCTGGCATTTTAGAACTGTCTGGGGATGACCCGGGATACCCACAGTGGCCATGTCTATTGGAGGGTCTAGTGAGTATCAGCCCCGGGGTCATCTCATCCCCAAGGACAGCCTGAGGTAGGGGGTAGAGTCTCTCAGGGGAGCAGCTGGATGCTCTTGGCCTTAGAGGAATCTCCTGGTATAGTTTCATCTAAAATAGTGACCTCTTAGGGTCATTAAAATTTTAGGACATTAAAATTAATGGACAATACAATGTAATGTCATGAAAGTTAGGTCATTAAAATTATTCCTCCAGCCCGAGTTTTTATTCCTCGAAGACACATTGATGGTTTGCCAATTGGATGCTGATATTGAGAGGAAAAGGCAGAAATGATTTCTGCTCTCTAGCTTGTCTCAGACTTGTGAAGTCCCAAAGGACAAGGAAAACCCACCCTAGAGAGGATGTGCAAGAACCTGAATATTAAAATGCACTTAAGGCACACAGGAGGACAAAGAGCAGTGCCAGTGCCTCCTAGGTGGTCATTGAATACTTTATTGAACAGGATGGGTGTCCTAAGAGATAGAATGGCCTGCCGTGACACTTAGAAAGGTCTGCGTTGGAGTCAGCACTGCCTCTCCCTGAGTTTGTTACCTTGAAAAGGCTTGTCCGCTTATTTGAGTTTCCGGTTTTCACTGACTGTAAGATACATTTTGTCAGTACAGCTTGAAAGATAAAAATACTATTTCCAAAGAGGCAAGGTAAAATGATGTATTTCATTTGCTAAAAATTCGTATTTATT
>NW_022162693.1:0-4641 GCF_008728515.1 Papio anubis | reverse complement strand
TAGATTGATAGAAATATAGATGGATACATGGAGGATGGATAGATAAGTTTACCCATTAAGAAAAAAATAGAGTATGCTGAGAGTTCGTAAATAAGAAGTCTGTGCTTGCTGTGCAAATATTGTCTATATTAAGGGTTCTATTATAATGCTCCTGGAGAAACATGGGAAGTGTGGTTTCACAGTGGCTTTCAGATGTTCTGTGCATCATATTCACGGGTGCTCAGTTCATGATGTGCAGATTCTGTGCCTATTTCACTAGATCAAAAATGATTGCTAACTTATTTGGTTCTTTACTAAAAAACATTACAGGCTGGGTATGATGGTTCATGCCTGTAATCCCAGCACTTTGGGAGGCTGAGACAGGGGGATCACTTGACATCACAAGTTCGAGACCAGCCTGGCCAATATGGTGAAACCCCGTCTTTACTCACATACAAAAAATTAGCTGGACATGGTGGTGCGCACCTATAGTCCCAGCTAGTTAGGAGGCTGAGGCAGAAGAATTACTTGCGCCTGGGAGGTGGAGGTTGCAGTGAGCCCAGATGGCACCACTGCCTGGGTGACAGAGACTCCATCTCAAGAAAAAAAAAAATAAAAGTGTTACATATAATTTTACCTATCCATCCAAGGATCAAGGAATAAACAAAATATGTTCAATATGTTCAATTCCTACAGTCTAATATGATTCATTCATGAAATGGAATGAAGCACTATAGAGGCTAGTATACGTGTGAATCTTGAAAACAACATGCTTAGTAAATGAAGCCAGTGTATCATTCCATTTATATCAAATTTCAAAAATAGCTAAATCTATGGATAGAAAACAGAAAAGTGGTTTCCAGAGACGAGGAGAAAAGGAGAACGGAGAGTGGCTGCTTAATGAATACAGGATTTCCTTTTGGGATGTTTAAAATGTTTAGGAACTAGATAGTGATGATAATTGCACTATATCAGGAGTTTCTAACCCCTAGGTCATGGAGTGGCTCCTGTCTGTAGCTTGTTAGGTACCAGACCACACCCCAGGAAGTGAGCGGCAGGTGACCAGCAAAGCTTCATCTATAATGACAGCTGCTCCCTATTACTCACAGTACTTCCTGAGCTCCACCTCCTGGCAGATCAGCAGTGGTATTAGAATCTCATAGAAGCCTAAATCCTATTGTGAACTGCACATGTGAGGGACCTAGGTTGAGGCTAATTATGAGAATCTAATGTCTGATGATCTGTCACTGTCTCCCATACCCCCTGAGATGGGGCTGTCTAGTTGTAGGAAAACAAGCTTAGGACTCCCACTGATTCCACATGATGGTGAGTTGTAGAATTATTTCCTCATATATTACAATGGAATAATAATAGAAATAAAGTGCACAATAAATGTCATGTACTAGAATCATCCCGGAACCAACCTCCTCAACCCCACCACCACTGTCCATGGAACAATTGTCTTCCACTAAACCAGTCCCTGGTGCCACAAAGTTTGGGAACCACTGCACTAAATGCCACTGAATCATACTTCAAAATGGTTAAAATAGTCCATTTTATGTTACATGAGTTTTATCCCAAAATAAAAAGTGAAACTCATGAAATTACTAAACTTCAGACACATTTTATTTAAATGAGAAATATTTCTTTTTAAAAGATTATTTCAGCTGGGTGTGGTGGCTCACGCCTGTAATCCCAGCATTTTGGGAGGTCAAGGCAGGTGAATCACAAGGTCAGAAGTTCAAGACCAAACTGACCAATATGGTGAAACTCCATCTCTACAAAAAATACAAAAACTTGCCAGGCGTGGTGGCAGGTGCCTATAGTCCCAGCTACTTGGGAGGCTGAGGCAGGACAGTTGCTTGAACCTGGGAGGTGGAGGGTACAGTGAGCCAACATCATGCCACTGCACTCCAGCCTGAGCAACAGAGTGAGATTCCATCTCAAAAAAAAAAAAAAATATTTCAGAGTAAAAGAAGAAAAAAGAAAAACCAGGAGATGAAAAGCACTATGTGCCCTGGGTCTTTTGGGAGTTTAACTAGGTTAACCTCATATTCCTTAATGGCTTTAAGTTTAAATGTCAAGGCAATAAAACATTCAGTGGTCCTTTTAAACATAAAAATCAGAAGACATTCTTTCTAAATCAGACAATTCCCCCTTTTGGGTATAAAACCAAAAATGTCTAGAGTAAAAAATAATAATAATAATACTTAGCTTTTTGTCTATCCCTTCTTTCTTCTTCCAGTCTTAAACAGAAAGTGGTCTTTAGGAATTTATTTTAACTTCTCTAAATTTTTATAGATGGTGAATCATCTATTAATAAATACTGATGTGTGTCATTTAAAATATTTTATATAGTGAATGAATAACACTCATACTTATGCCTATCTTTACAGTGATTATGCCTGAGAAATAAATGAGGAAAGGCGATCATAAATAATTATCTTATAATAATTTAATTATCTTTATAATTATCTTACAATAATAACCATTAGATATTAGATAATACAATATTACATTAGTTAAGATAATATTAATAATCTTATCTAATAATTTTCAAAATAAAAAACCCATGGGTAAAATACTCTGCCTCATAATAAAAATACAATGTAACATAATAATAAAAACAAAGCAAAACTTACCTTATATGTTGGTTCTTCCTTCTTTCCTATAGTTCCTTATTAGAGGAGTAGTGGATTTGGTAATGTAAGAAGTGTTGAATCTTCCCTTCAGTAACTACATGCCTGCCCAGGGAGTCAGCTCACAAGTCATGCATCAATTATAAGGACACGGTAGACCCATCGCTTTTAGTAAAGTGAGGGGCACTGTGATTCAGGAACACAGATTTTTCAAAAAGTGGGGTGACATAGCTACAACATTTTTGCACAGCTATTGTTTTCTTGAAGTTTCCAATTATTTTTCACCAGTCTGATATCCATCAGGAAAATACACATTGCCCTCACTTCATTTCAAGCATGAAGATATTCTCCGGAGAGGCCTGGGTCCTCCTTGCACTACGATCTGGAATTCTTTCCAGGGCTGTTGCCTAGGGAAACATTTCTTCTCAAGCATCCTTGATTATTTCTACTGCTCTTTTTATTCTGTTTTATTCTCCCCAAATATTCTTTGTTTTTCCAGGAGTGTGTCCTTGGGACTTTATTTTTCCAGGAAGAATGTTTGGGATATAAATTTTGGCAAACATGCATCTTTCTTTTCTTTTCTCTTTTTTAAATTTTTTTGTTTTATTTATTTATTTATTTATTTATTTATTTATTTATTTATTTATTTAAGATGGAGTCTCGCTCTGTCGCCCAGGCCGGAGTGCAGCGGCATGATCTTGGCTCACTGCAAGCTCCGCCTCCCGGGTTCACATCACTCTCTTGTCTCAGCCTCCCAAGTAGCTGAGACTACAGGTGCCTGCCACCATGCCTGGCTAATTTTTTGTTTTTTGTTTTTTTTTTTCAGTAGATACGGGGTTTCACTGTGTTAGGGAGGATGGTCTCAATCTCCTGATCTTGTGACCTGCCCCCCTCAGCCTTCCAAAGTGCTGGGATTTCAGGCATGAGCCACCTCGCTCGGCCTGAATGTGCATCTTTCTAACTCCAAATAGCCTTATTGTAAAGTACTATTCCTTCAGATATTTAAAAACTCTGCTTCATACTTTCTGATATATTGTATCCTTCTGATAAGAAGTCTAAAGCTGGTAAAAGTTTTCTTTTTAAATTTGTAGATAAAGGCCTCTTTCTTTTTCCTCTGATTATGGAATGTATCTAGTGTGTGTCTGCCTTTTTTTTCCCCTTGAAAAACGTGTGTCGTAGACCACACAATCATGTTCATAGCAGCATTGTTCTGCACAGCCAAAAGGCAGAAGCAACCCAGGTGTCCATCAACAGGTGAATTTCAATGTGGTAAAACCCTGCTTCTACAAAAAAAAAAAAAAAAAAAAAAAAAAAAAGGCCAAACAGTAAATGTGTTATATACCAAAAAGGAATATTATTCAGTCTTAAACAGGAAGGACATTCTAGTAAGTGGTACAACATGAATGAACTTCATATATGTTATGCTATGTAAAATAGGCCAGATGCAAAAAGAGAAATAGTTGTTGGATGCAGTGGCTCATGCCTATAATCCCAGCACATTGGGAGGCCAAGGTGAGAAGAGGGGTTGAGATCAGGGGTTTGAGATCAGTCTGGGCAACAGAGTGAGACCAAAAGGGAAAGCACTTCACATGGTGTCCTATAGAATTCTGAGTATTCATTATTTATAGGACATCTTTCTGAATTAATAGTTTCATGCTGAAGGAGAGACCATTTACCAGTTTTATTTTGAAAAGTGAGATGGGTCTTAGAATCCATCCACATGTAAGAAGAATGTCATAGGATAGGGGTTTGCAACCCCATGGGCCATAGACTGCTACCAGCCTGTTAGAAACCAGGTTGCGGCCGGGCGCGGTGGCTCAAGCCTGTCATCCCAGCACTTTGGGAGGCCGAGGCGGGCGGATCACGAGGTCAGGAGATCCAGACCATCCTGGCTAACACGGTGAAACCCCGTCTCTACTAAAAAATACAAAAATTAGCCGGGCGCGGTGGCGGGCGCCTGTAGTCCCAGCTACTCGGGAGGCTGAGGCAGGAGAATGGCGTAAACGCGGGAGGCGGAGCTTGC
>NW_022162692.1:0-4643 GCF_008728515.1 Papio anubis | reverse complement strand
TAATTAATGCAGAGAAGGTCATAAACGAAATGAAAGAGATGAAAACCATGACACGAGAAATACGTGACAAATGCACAAGCTTCAGTAACCGACTCGATCAACTGGAAGAAAGAGTGTCAGCGATTGAGGATCAAATGAATGAAATGAAGCGAGAAGAGAAACCAAAAGAAAAAAGAAGAAAAAGAAATGAACAAAGCCTGCAAGAAGTATGGGATTATGTAAAAAGACCAAATCTCCGTCTGATTGGGGTGCCTGAAAGTGAGGGGGAAAATGGAACCAAGTTGGAAAACACTCTTCAGGATATCATCCAGGAGAACTTCCCCAACCTAGTAGGGCAGGCCAACATTCAAATCCAGGAAATACAGAGAACGCCACAAAGATACTCCTCGAGAAGAGCAACTCCAAGACACATAATTGCCAGATTCACCAAGGTTGAAATGAAGGAAAAAATCTTAAGGGCAGCCAAAGAGAAAGGTCGGGTTACCCACAAAGGGAAGCCCATCAGACTAACAGCAGATCTCTCGGCAGAAACTCTACAAGACAGAAGAGAGTGGGGGCCAATATTCAACATTCTTAAAGAAAAGAATTTTAAACCCAGAATTTCATATCCAGCCAAACTAAGTTTCATAAGTGAAGGAGAAATAAAATCCTTTACAGATAAGCAAATGCTTAGAGATTTTGTCACCACTAGGCCTGCCTTACAAGAGACCCTGAAGGAAGCACTCAACATGGAAAGGAACAACCAGTACCAGCCATTGCAAAAACATGCCAAAATGTAAAGACCATCGAGGCTAGGAAGAAACTGCATCAACTAACGAGCAAAATAACCAGTTAATATCATAATGGCAGGATCAAGTTCACACATAACAATATTAACGTTAAATGTAAATGGAGTAAATGGTCCAATTAAAAGACACAGACTGGCAAACTGGATAAAGAGTCAAGACCCATCAGTCTGCTGTATTCAGGAGACCCATCTCACACGCAGAGACATACATAGGCTCAAAATAAAGGGATGGAGGAAGATTTACCAAGCAAATGGAGAACAAAAAAAAGCAGGGGTTGCAATCCTAGTCTCTGATAAAACAGACTTTAAACCATCAAAGATCAAAAGAGACAAAGAAGGCCATTACATAATGGTCAAGGGATCAATTCAACAGGAAGAGCTAACTATCCTAAATATATATGCACCCAATACAGGAGCACCCAGATTCATAAAGCAAGTCCTTAGAGACTTACAAAGAGACTTAGACTCCCATACAATAATAATGGGAGACTTCAACACTCCACTGTCAACATTAGACAGATCAACGAGACAGAAAGTTAACAAGGATATCCAGGAATTGAACTCATCTCTGCAGCAAGCAGACCTAATAGACATCTATAGAACTCTCCACCCCAAATCAACAGAATATACATTCTTCTCAGCACCACATCGTACTTACTCCAAAATTGACCATATAATTGGAAGTAAAGCACTCCTCAGCAAATGTACAAGAACAGAAATTATAACAAACTGTCTCTCAGACCACAGTGCAATCAAACTAGAACTCAGGACTAAGAAACTCAATCAAAACCGCTCAACTACATGGAAACTGAACAACCTGCTCCTGAATGATTACTGGGTACATAACGAAATGAAGGCAGAAATAAAGATGTTCTTTGAAACCAATGAGAACAAAGATACAACATACCAGAATCTCTGGGACACATTTAAAGCAGTGTGCAGAGGGAAATTTATAGCACTAAATGCCCACAAGAGAAAGCTGGAAAGATCTAAAATTGACACTCTAACATCACAATTAAAAGAACTAGAGAAGCAAGAGCAAACACATTCGAAAGCTAGCAGAAGGCAAGAAATAACTAAGATCAGAGCAGAACTGAAGGAGATAGAGACACAAAAAACCCTCCAAAAAATCAATGAATCCAGGAGTTGGTTTTTTGAAAAGATCAACAAAATTGACAGACCACTAGCAAGACTAATAAAGAAGAAAAGAGAGAAGAATCAAATCGACGCAATTAAAAATGATAAAGGGGATATCACCACCGACCCCACAGAAATACAAACTACCATCAGAGAATACTATAAACACCTCTACGCAAATAAACTGGAAAACCTAGAAGAAATGGATAATTTCCTGGACACTTACACTCTTCCAAGACTAAACCAGGAAGAAGTTGAATCCCTGAATAGACCAATAGTAGGCTCTGAAATTGAGGCAATAATTAATAGCCTACCAACCAAAAAAAGTCCAGGACCAGATGGATTCACAGCTGAATTCTACCAGAGGTCCAAGGAGGAGTTGGTACCATTCCTTCTGAAACTATTCCAATCAATAGAAAAAGAGGGAATCCTCCCTAACTCATTTTATGAGGCCAACATCATCCTGATACCAAAGCCTGGCAGAGACACAACAAAAAAAGAGAATTTTAGACCAATATCCCTGATGAACATCGATGCAAAAATCCTCAATAAAATACTGGCAAACCGGATTCAACAACACATCAAAAAGCTTATCCACCATGATCAAGTGGGCTTCATCCCTGGGATGCAAGGCTGGTTCAATATTCGCAAATCAATAAACATAATCCAGCATATAAACAGAACCAAAGACAAGAACCACATGGTTATCTCAATAGATGCAGAAAAGGCTTTTGACAAAATTCAACAGCCCTTCATGCTAAAAACGCTCAATAAATTCGGTATTGATGGAACGTACCTCAAAATAATAAGAGCTATTTATGACAAACCCACAGCCAATATCATACTGAATGGGCAAAAACTGGAAAAATTCCCTTTGAAAACTGGCACAAGACAGGGATGCCCTCTCTCACCACTCCTATTCAACATAGTGTTGGAAGTTCTGGCTAGGGCAATTAGGCAAGAGAAAGAAATCAGGGGTATTCAGTTAGGAAAAGAAGAAGTCAAATTGTCCCTCTTTGCAGATGACATGATTTTATATTTAGAAAACCCCATTGTCTCAGCCCAAAATCTCCTTAAGCTGATAAGCAACTTCAGCAAAGTCTCAGGATACAAAATTAATGTGCAAAAATCACAAGCATTCTTATACACCAATAACAGACAAACACAGAGCCAAATCATGAATGAACTTCCATTCACAATTGCTTCAAAGAGAATCAAATACCTAGGAATCCAACTTACAAGCGATGTAAAGGACCTCTTCAAGGAGAACTACAAACCACTGCTCAGTGAAATAAAAGAGGACACAAACAAATGGAAGAACATACCATGCTCATGGATAGGAAGAATCAATATCGTGAAAATGGCCATACTGCCCAAGGTAATTTATAGATTCAATGCCATCCCCATCAAGCTACCAATGAGTTTCTTCACAGAATTGGAAAAAACTGCTTTAAAGTTCATATGGAACCAAAAAAGAGCCCGCATCTCCAAGACAATCCTAAGTCAAAAGAACAAAGCTGGAGGCATCACGCTACCTGACTTCAAACTATACTACAAGGCTACAGTAACCAAAACAGCATGGTACTGGTACCAAAACAGAGATATAGACCAATGGAACAGAACAGAGTCCTCAGAAAGAATGCCACACATCTACAGCCATCTGATCTTTGACAAACCTGAGAGAAACAAGAAATGGGGAAAGGATTCCCTATTTAATAAATGGTGCTGGGAAAATTGGCTAGCCATAAGTAGAAAGCTGAAACTGGATCCTTTCCTTACTCCTTATACGAAAATTAATTCAAGATGGAGTAGAGACTTAAATGTTAGACCTAATACTATAAAAATCCTAGAGGAAAACCTAGGTAGTACCATTCAGGACATAGGCATGGGCAAAGACTTCATGTCTAAAACACCAAAAGCAACGGCAGCAAAAGCTAAAATTGACAAATGGGATCTAATTAAACTAAAGAGCTTCTGCACAGCAAAAGAAACTACCATCAGAGTGAACAGGCAACCTACAGAATGGGAGAAAATTTTTGCAATCTACTCATCTGACAAAGGGCTAATATCCAGAACCTACAAAGAACTCCAACAAATTTACAAGAAAAAAACAAACAACCCCATCAAAAAGTGGGCAAAGGATATGAACAGACATTTCTCAAAAGAGGACATTCATACAGCCAACAGACATATGAAAAAATGCTCATCATCACTGGCCATCAGAGAAATGCAAATCAAAACCACAATGAGATACCATCTCACACCAGTTAGAATGGCGATCATTAAAAAGTCAGGAAACAACAGGTGCTGGAGAGGATGTGGAGAAATAGGAACACTTTTACACTGTTGGTGGGATTGTAAACTAGTTCAACCATTATGGAAAACAGTATGGCGATTCCTCAAGGATCTAGAACTAGATGTACCATATGACCCAGCCATCCCATTACTGGGTATATACCCAAAGGATTATAAATTATGCTGCTCTAAAGACACATGCACACGTATGTTTATTGCAGCACTATTCACAATAGCAAAGTCTTGGAATCAACCCAAATGTCCATCAGTGACAGATTGGATTAAGAAAATGTGGCACATATACACCATGGAATACTATGCAGCCATAAAAAAGGATGAGTTTGTGTCCTTTGTAGGGACATGGATGCAGCTGGAAACCATCATTCTTAGCAAACTATCACAAGAACAGAAAACCAAACACCGC
>NW_022162691.1:0-4652 GCF_008728515.1 Papio anubis | reverse complement strand
AACAAACAAAGCCTCAAGAAATATGGGACTATGTGAAAAGACCAAATCAACGTTTGATTGGTGTACCTGAAATTGACAGGGAGAATGGAACCAAGTTGGAAAACACTCTGCAGGATATTATCGAGGAGAACTTCCCCAACCTAGAAAGACAGGCCAACATTCAAATTCAGGAAATACAGAGAACACCACAAAGATACTCCTCGAGAAGAGCAACCTCAAGACACATAATTGTCAGATCCACCAAGGTTGCAAAGAAGGAAAAAATGTTAAAGGTAGCTAGAGAGAAAGGTTGGGTTACCCACAAAGGGAAGCCCATTAGACTAACAGCAGAGCTCCCAGAAGAAACTACAAGCCAGAAGAGAGTGGGGGCCAATATTCAACATTCTTAAAGAAAAGAATTTTCACCCCGAAATTTCATATACAGCTAAACTAAGCTTCGTAAGTGAAGGAGAAATAAAATCCTTTACAAACAAACAAATGCTGAGAGGTTTTGTCACCACCAGTCCTGCCTTACAAGAGCTCCTGAAGGACACACTAAACATGGAAATGAAAAACAGATACCAGTCACTGCAAAAACATGCCAAATTACAAAGACCCTCGATGCTAGGAAGAAACTGCATCAACTAATAAGCAAAATAACCAGCTAACATCATAATGACAGGATCAAATTCACACATAACAATATTAACCTTAAATGTAAATGGACTAAATGCTCCAATTAAAAGACACAGACTGGCAAATTGATAAAGAGTCAAGACCCATCAGTGTGATGTATTCAGGAGACACATATCATGTGCAGAGACACACATAGGCTCAAAATAAAGGGATGCAGAAAGATCTACCAAGCAAATGGAAAACAAGAAGAAAGCAGGGATTGCAATCCTAGTCTCTGATACAACAGACTTTAAACCAACAAAGATCAAAAGAGACAAAGAAGGCCATTACATAATGGTAAAGGGATCAATTCAACAAGAAGACCTAACTCTCCTAAATATATATGCACCCAATACAGGAGCACCCAGATTCATAAGGCAAGTCAATAGAGACCTACAAAGAGACTTAGACTCCCACAAAATAATGATGGGAGACTTTAACACCCCGGTGTCAATATTAGACAGATCAACGAGACAGAAGGTTAAAAAGGATATCCAGGACTTGAACTTGGCTCTGCACCAAGCAGACCCAGTAGACATCTACAGAACTCTCCACCCCAAATCAGCAGAATATACATTCTTCTCAGTACCACATCACACTTATTCCAAAATTGACCATATAGTTGGAAGTAAAGCACTCCTCAGCAAATATAAAAGAAGAGAAATCACAACAAACTGTCTCTCAGATCACAGTGCAATCAAATTAGAACTCAGGATTAAGAAACTCACTCAAAATCACACAACTACGTGGAAACTGAAAAACCTGCCCCTGAGTGACTACTGAGTACATAACAAAATGAAGGCAGAAATAAAGATGTTGTTTGAAACCAATGAGAACAAAGACACAACATATCAGAATCTCTGGGCCACTTTTAAGCAATGTGTAGAGCGAAATTTATAGCACTAAATGCCCATAAGAGAAAGCAGGAAAGACCTAAAATTGACACCCTAACATCACAATTTAATGAACTAGAGAAGCAAGAGCAAACAAATTCAAAAGGTAGCAGAAGGTAAGAAATAACTAAGAACAGAGTAGAACTGAAGGAGATAGAGATACAAAAAAACCCTTCAAAAATCAATGAATCCAGGAGCTAGTTTTTTGAAAAGATCAACAAAATAGATGGCTAGCAAGACTAATAAAGAAGAAAAGAGAGAAGAATCAAATAGACACAATAAAAAATGATAAAGGGGATATCACCACCGATCCCACAGAAATACAAACTACTATCACACAACACTATAAACACCTCTACACAAATAAACTAGAAAATCTAGAAGAAATGGATAAATTCCTGGACACACACACCCTCCCTAGACTAAACCAGGAAGAAGTTGATTCCCTGAATAGACCAATAACAGGCTGTGAAATTGAGGCAATAATTAATAGCCTACCAACCAAAAAAAAGTCCAGGACCAGACGGATTCACAGCCGAATTCTACCAGAGGAACAAAGAAGAGCTGGAACCATTCCTTCTGAAACTATTCCAATCATAGAAAAAGAGAGAATCTTCCCTTACTCATTTTATGAAGCCAGTATCATCCTGATACCAAAGTCTGGCAGAGAGACAACAAAAAAGAGAATTTTAGACCAATATCCCTGATGAACATCAATGCAAAAATCCTCAATAAAATACTGGCAAACTGAATCCAGCAGCATATCAAAAAGCTTATCCACCATGATCAAGTTGGCTTCATCCCTGAGATGCAAGGCTGTTTCAATAAACATAATGCATAAACATAATGCATCACATAAACAGAACCAAAGACAAAAACCACATGATTATATCAATAGATGCAGAAAAGGCCTTCGACAAAATTCAACAGCACTTCCTGCTAAAATCTCTCAATGAATAAACTAGGTACTGATGGGACGTATCTCAAAATAGTAAGAGCTATTTATGACAAAGTCATAGCCAATATCATACTGAATGGGCAAAAACTTGAAGCTTTCCCTTTGAAAACTGGCACAAGACAGGGATGCCCTCTCTCACCACTCCTATTCAACATAGTGTTAGAAGTTCTGGCCAGGGCAATCAGACGGGAGAAAGAAACTAAGGGTATTCAATTAGAAAAAGAGGAAGTCAGATTGTCCCTGTTTGCAGATGACATGATTGTGTATTTAGAAAACTCTATCATCTCAGCCCCAAATCTCCTTAAGCTGATATAAGCAACTTCAGCAAAGTCTCAGGACATACAATTAATGTGCAAAAATCACAAGAATTCCTATACACCGATAACAGACAAACAGAGAGCCAAATCATGAGTGAACTTCCATTCACAATTGCTTCAAAGAGAATAAAATGCCTAGGAATCCAACTTACAAGGGATGTGAAGGACCTCTTCAAGGAGAACTACAAACCACTGCTCAACAGAAAAAAGGGGACACAAACAAAAGGAACAACATTCCATGCTCATGGATAGGAAGAATCAATATCATGAAAATGACCATACTGCCCAAGGAAAATTTTAGATTCTATGCCATCCCCATCAAGCTACCAATGACTTTCTTCACAGAATTGGAAAAAACTACTTTAAAGTTCATATGGAACCAAAAAAGAACCCTCATTGCCAAGACAATCCTAAGCCAAAAGAACAAAGCTGGAGGCATCACGCTACCTGACTTCAAACTATACTACAAGGCTATAGTAACCAAAACAGCATGGTCTTGGTACCAAAACAGAGATATAGACCAAGGGAAAGGAACAGAGCTCTCAGAAATAACACCACAAATCTACAACCATCTGATTTTTGATGAACCAGACAAAAACAAGAAATGGGGAAGGATTCCCTGTTTAATAAATTGTTCTGGGAAAACTGGCTAGCTATATGTAGAAAGCTGAAACTGCATCCCTTCCTTACACCTTATACAAAAATTATTTTGAGATGGATTAAAGACTTAAATGTTAGACCTAAAACTATAAAAACCCCAGAAGAAAACCTAGGCAATACCATTCAGGACAGAGGCGTGGGCAAAGGCTTCATGACTAAAACACCGAAAGCAATGGCAACAAAAGCCAAAATGGACAAATGTGATCTAATTAAAGAGCTTCTGCACAGCAAAAGAAGCTTCCATCAGAGTGAACAGGAAACCTACAGAATGGGAGAAAATTTTTGCAATCTACCCATCTGACAAAGGGCTACTATCTGGAATCTACAAATAACTTTAACAAGTTTACAAGAAAAAATCAGACAACCCCATCAAAAAGTGGACAAAAGATGTGAACAGACAGTTCTCAAAAGAAGACATTTATGCAGCCAACAGACACATGAAAAAATGCTCATCATCACTGGCCATCAGAGAAATGCAAATCAAAATCACAATGAGATACCTTCTCACACCAGTTAGAATGGTAATCATTAAAAAGTCAGGAAACAACAGGTGCTGGAGAGGATATGGAGAAACAGGAACACTTTTACACTGTTGGTGGGAGTGTCAATTAGTTCAACCATTGTGGAAAACAGTGTGGCGATTTCTCAAGGATCTAGAACTAGAAATACCATTTGACCCAGCAATCCCATTACTGGTTATATATCCAAAGGATTATAAATCATACTACTATAAAGACACATGCGCATGTATGTTTATTGGGGCACTATTCACAATAGCAAAGACTTGGAACCAACCCAAATGTCCATCAATGATAGACTGAATTAAGAAAATGTGGCACATATACATCATAGAATACTATGCAACCATATAAAAAGGATGAGTTCATGTCCTTTGTAGGGACATGGATGAAGCTGGAAACCATCATTATGAGCAAACTATCACAAGGACAGAAAACCAAACACTGCATGTTCTCACCCATAAGTGGGAATTGAAATATGAGAACACTTGGATACATGGTGGGGAACATCACACACCAGGGCCTGTCATGGGGTGGAGGGAGCGGGGAGGGATAGCATTAATAAAAATACATAATGTAAATGATGAGTTAATGGGTGCACCACACCAACATGGCACATGTATACATATGTAACACATCTGCATGTTGTGCA
>NW_022162690.1:0-4663 GCF_008728515.1 Papio anubis | reverse complement strand
AAAAAAAAAAAAAAAAAAAAAAAAAAAAAAAAAATCAATATGTCCATAGTTTACATAGGGCTTGTTCTTTGTGTTGCATTTTTTTTTTTTTTTTTAAGATCTCACTCTGTAGCTCAGGTTGGAGTGCACTGGTGCCATCATGGCTCTGCAGGCTCGACCTCCTGGGCTCAAGTGATCCTCCCACCTTAGCCTCCCAAAGTGCTGGGGTTACAGGCATGAGCCACCACGCTTGGCCGAGAATTGTTTTTTAAAAAAATGGGATCAAGCCCAATGGTGGCTTGTGCCTGTAGTCCCAGCTACTTGGGAGGTTGAGATGGGAGGATTGCTTGAGGCTAGGAGTTTGAGACCAGTCTGGGCAACTCAGCATGACTCTGTTTCTTTAAAAAAAAAAAAAAAAAAAAGTGGGCCGGGGGCGGTGGTTCACACCTGTAATCCTTGCAACTTTGGGAGGCCAAGGCAGGTGGATCACCTAAAGTCAGGAGTTCGAGACCAGGCTAGCCAACATGATGAAACCCCGTCTCTACTAAAAATCCAAAAAAAAAAAAAAAAAAAAATCTGGGTATGGTGGTACGTGCCTGTAATCCCAGCTACTCAGGAGGCTGAGGCAGGATAATCGCTTGAACCTGCGAGGCAGAGGTTGCAGTGAGCCGAGATTGTGCCACTGTGTTCCAGCCTGGGTGACAAGAGCAAAACTCCATCTCAAAAAAAAAAAAAAAGGGCGAAACCAGTCATTCAGCAGTCATTCACCTTTTTTGGTGGTTTTCAGGGTACAGTGCTTTTGGGCTTTTTAATGTAAACATTCTTGATTTACTAATTTTCAGATAAATGACAATTTATTTTGGGAATGGAAGGCTGGCTGGGATGTTACTTTCTCTCTTTTTTAATTTTTTTGTTTTATTTTTTTTAAAGTGTATCTTATAGTGGCAGCAGCTTTTTCCCAAAGGAATGCTTATTTTTTTGACTGGACATTTTGGCTATACCTAATCATCAAAGTTCTTCTTTTTTCTCTTTATCTCTGGATTTGGAAAATGGATTCATTTTGGTTTTCTTCCTCATAAATTCTTTTTGGTCTGTCCAGTCATTGCAATTGCTAGTCATGTCTCCTTGTCAGACTTTGGCTTTTTATGACAGTCATCAATGTTAGAAAAAATTACTTGCTCTTTATCACTATCTATTTCAATACATTTCCTCTTGGGCTTTCCCTGGGGGCAGCACTGAATTTTTTCCTTAGTTGAGCCATGCAGATTTTCTAAAAGTCATCCTTTAGTTTGGCTTTTCACTCCTCCATAGGTGTTGTTCAGCTTCTAGGAGATTTCTTGCAGTTTCTATTTGTCAACAGATTCACCAGCAGCACCCTCCTCCTCACTGATACTGGTGCTTCCCCACCCATCTTTATCATTTTCAGCCTTCTCTTTTTCTTTCTCTTTCTCTTTTCTTTTTTCTTTCTTTTTTTTTTTTTGGAGACAGGATCTTACTCTGTTGCCCAGGCTGGAGTGCAGTGGTGCAATCATAGCTCACTGCAACCTCTGCTTCATGGGCTCAAGTGATCCTCCCACTTCAGCTTCCCAAGTAGCTGGGATTACAGGCATGCACCAGCATGCCTGGCTAATGTTTGTATTTTTTGTAGAAACAGGGTTTTGCCATGTTGTCCAGGCTGGTCTTGAACTCCTGGCCTCAAGCGATCCTCCTCCCTCAGCTTCTTGAATAGCTGGATTTAACAGGCAGGAGCCATTGTGCCTGGCCATGTTCGTGCACTCTTGATTTTATTGGGGCCTTTGTCAGCTTACCCTGGAATTTATTCTGCATCATCTGAGGATTTGGAAGAGCTGAATCACAGTTGTAGTAGACAGCATCACATTCTTATCCTTGTGTATTTTATACTGGGACAGGTCTTGAGTCTTGAGGAAGTTTTTCTATCATGGCTAGGGGACATTGAGCTATATTACCTCTTATAGCGCTGATTCGGACTGTCATGTCTTCCCCAAAGTTCTTGTCCATAACGTAATGGTTGGTCACAGTCATGAGCAATAACTAAGTGATCTCTGGGACTAACAGATGATGAAATGCATGTTTAGCAAACAGTGACTTCTGTTACTTCTCTGTGGTGCAACAGCAGAAACTTTTGGCCTAAGGCATAGAAGTTAGAAGGCTTATGAATTCCTACCAATCTGGAGATAAGATTTATGAGCATCATGTTACTTCAAACCTCTGCTTAGAGATTTCCAGCTGTGTGCTTCAGGAGTGTTTTGGTAAAACTTTGAGGATCATGAATAAAACTAATAGCTTAAAACTTAAACACCTTGAGTTTTTTGTTCTTTTGTTTCTCGGGCACTTTTCATAACCTTTTCAGTGTTTTGTGTTTGGAGCCACTCTTTCCAGTGACATACTGCACTAGTAGGTCTCTTGTCATTTATTCTCAGATTCTGAGTCTGTCCTATTTGTTTCTCTTCTTCATCTTATCCTAGGAAGAATGTCACCGTGGCAACCAATATCTTGAAACATGCAGTTGTGATGACATTGACAGTTTTGGCATCAGTCCAGATGTTTCTTGTAGAGTTCACTCATCACATCCAAAGATAACTTGGCTGCAGTTACATTACTGTCTTTTAACACGGTGTATATGAAATTCTGCAGTACTGTATCCACTTTATTCTTGTGTTTTACAGTTATATTCTTGCTATCAGTCACAACATGAGTATGTAAAGTCTCGAAAGCTTATTATGGCAACTTGGAAGTTCAAAGAAGAGCTTTAGCGAACTTGGTGGATAGATGTGATACTTCTCAGCAAGATCAAAGCTTTGCTAAATATTATTAGATGATCTTGATTCAAGACAGTATAATTGTAGGAAAGCAGAACTTTTAGCTCTTGAGGAAAGTTACTTAGATGTTCTGGGTAACAGTGACCAGTCTGTGCCATACATATCACCAGCTCTGTCAATTCTTTGCCAGGTTTATTGGTTTTAATTTGATAATCTCCATATTGGATTTGTAGTGCATATAGTACTGCTGTAGAAACCCTTTAATGTCAACCAGTGGCACCACTTTATATTAGATTCTGTAACTGCTGTTTGTTACTGGGCAGCTAGTTTCTGCAGGACATGTTGGCTGTAGACTGGATCCACAGTGAGTAGTTCTCAGAGAACCCGTACTGCTGACACTTGCAAACCCATCTCAGCTGTGGTGTGGAGTTGTGGAGTTGTACTTCTGGATGTGACCAGAAACAGCATTTGGGAGCTCAGCGGGTGATGCTGTCTTGACTGATTTTGTGTGTGTGTGTGTGTATGTGTATTTTATTTCATTTCTGAGACAGGGTGTTGCTCTGTCACCCAGGCTGGAGTGCCATGGCACAATCATGGCTCACTGCACTCTCGAACTCAAGCAGTCCTCCCGCCTCAGACTCCCACGTAGCTGGGACTATAGATGCACGCCAGGCTAATTTTTGCATTTTTAATAGAGATGAGAGTTTGCCATGTTGCCCAGGCTGGCCTTGAACTCCTGGACTCAAGTGATCCTCCTTGCCTTGGCTTCTCAAAATGCTGGGATTATAGGCATGAGGCGCTATGCCAGGCCCTGTGTGTGTGTTTTTAAAATTAATGTTTGCGGCTTACTTTACATCTGCATCTACTCTCTTCTTTTTAGTAGTTCTCTAGTGTACTATTAAATGGTTATGCTATGACTTAATACTGCTTTTATTGGTAGATATTTAGATTATATAAATGGATTGTAGATTGTCCATACATTTTATGTATATTTATTGCAAGCTGATTCCTCTTTAGTAATTTTGTAATAGTTGAAGAGAACATGTTTTTCGTTTTGATGTATATTATCAGACTGTCATCCAGAAAGGTCACAACGATGTAAATTCTCACCAGAAATGGGGGTGGGGTCAAGCTTCTCTGTGTCATTACAAACTTAAAAAAAAAAATTCTTTTATCTGATAGGAGGTTAAGCATTTGCAGTATATTCTATCTAACTGGGAGATGTGCTTTGTTTCAATAGCATTCTGTTAATGTTGATTTACAGTTACTTCAGGTGGAGCATGCATTCTGTTCCTGGTCCTCCCTTAGGTGGAGCTGCTCCACCTATTTACGTTCTCTGGCTCTTGAAAGCATATGGTTTTGCTGTCACTGATCAAAAAGAATCTGGGTGCCTGCCTAATAGACTATATATTTCTTGAGGGTAAGGAATGTGTAACTTTCTTCTTATCTACTGGCGGGTCTGGTATATAGCAGGTGGTGAGTAAATGGTCTTTTAAAAACCTAAATTGGTTCATGTTCTGTTGGGGTTACTGCTGAGTGAAGTGCTTTAATTTTGTTAAAAATAATCTTTTCAAATTGTGAAATATAAACTTGAAAAACTGCAGTGTATACTGGGCGCAGTGGCCCAGGCCTGTAATCCCAGCACTTTGGGACACCAAGGTGGGCAGATCACCTGAGGTCAGGAGTTCGAGACCAGCCTGGCCAACATGGCGAAATCCCCGTCTCTGCTGAAATACCAAAACAATAAAAAATAAAAAATAGGCCGGGCGCGGTGGCTCAAGCCTGTAATCCCAGCACTTTGGGAGGCCGAGACGGGCGGATCACAAGGTCAGGAGATCGAGACCATCCTGGCTAACACAGTGAAACCCCGTCTCTACTAAAAAATACAAAAAACTAGCCGGGCG
>NW_022162689.1:0-4665 GCF_008728515.1 Papio anubis | reverse complement strand
TTGTGGTGATTTCAATATTTTTCCAATGGTAGGTATTTTGGGTGTATGCCGGGGTTGGGGGAGGGGGGTGGTGGTGGTCATGTTTAATTTGAAGGGCTATTTAGGTAGTAAACTAAGAAACGTAGAGTACCTGACACATAAAAATGGGTAGCGATTTTAATCATAATCATTGCCTGGAGGTTGAAATAGCTTGGGTTAAATTGACCCCAAGGATAAAAGATGTTAGCAAATCTGAGGACAATACGAAGGTTAAGCCCCCACCAATAGCAGTGGAAAGCGGATGACAGCCACGAGGCAACCGATCCAGAGGGCAGCTTTCGCTCACGGCCACACCACGCCGAACGCGCCCGATCTGGTCTGATCTCGGAAGCCAAGCAGCGTCGGGCCTGGTTAGTACTTGGATGGGTGACCGCCTGGGAACACCAGGTGCTGTAAGCATTTTTGTTTTTCGAGTGGTAGAAGTGGCTCCAACCTGGGCCCAATGGCTGGGGGCCCCTCGTCACACTTTTTTTTTATATCTCCAAGCCCCTTTTGCTTCAGTACCCGAACAAAATCAAAATCCACCGAGCCTGATGCAAAAAGTTTTATTGTGTATTATCCAAACACGATACGCGACACCAGCCGGGCTGAGGAAAGAGGAAAAAGAGACCACCTTGGCACTCCCAACATTCACTCTGAGGACTTGGCTAAACCTCTTCCTTTTTTTTCTTTTCCTTATCTAAGGCCTTCCCCCAGCTTATCTAAGGCCTGCCCCAGGAGAAGCAACCTAGTCCCTCCTGCCTTTCTTATTGTTAGAATGAGCTTAAACCTTGACGCCAGTATTTAGTGGTAATGGAAACCATTTTATTAAGGATGGGAGCCCCACGGTAAAATGGAGGTCAGGCTTAATGCTGCTAATGTCATCAAAGTGGTTCCAGGTCCCACCAGATACACTGTCAGCCATGTCCAAGACATAAAATCAGCATCTGAGCTCTTCGTAACACCGTCAATCGAAAATCATATAGGGGAGAGCGGGGTGAGTTGAGCCAGTTCTTACTTGAGGAGTTTTTAAAGCGAGGGCATGACAGTAATGTCTCCAACTAAAATGTGTACATATGTTTTAGGATGTGGTGCATCCCTGGGAATAATCGCTTTGGATCTAACATAAACAGTTTTCAAAATATGACTTTCCCAAAAAAAAGGTGGTCTTCTTGGCACAACTTGCCCCCGGTGAGGGGTAAAATGAGCCTAGGGTAAGTTTAAGCTGAGCCACATGGGGGTAAATTGTGCCATTGACTACGTTGAAGTAAAACTGAACATTTTAACGTCATTTAATGCCACGTCAAAGCAAGACAAATTCAATACCAACTGACTTCTTAAAGGTTTTATCTGAAGATTAAGTTACAACTTCAAAGGCAATTTTCTTCAACAAGGCCTATTTAACATTTTCAGAACAAAATCAAGTTCAAAACGAAAAACTAAATCAACTGCAATACACCTCATAGAGGCTACTTTTGCTGTCTTTTTATTTATCCTTTATTTGAATCATTGTGGTTTACGTTGAGATTGACACAAAAAAGTTAAAGCTATAGCCTAGTCTTTAAATCAATGCCCAATTTGGTACTTTTTTTTTTGAACTGGTGTAGCTGTTCTTAGCAATAGTCATTAAACACAGTCATTTTGTGGGCCCTTCTCTATATGCTAGCTGCAACACGATGCTGGGCATTTCCCTGAAAAAGAACATTTTTAATATTCCCTATTTTTATAAACGCACACTTAGACAAACCTGCTTTTTCCTGTCTCATCCAGCTTGCAGGAACATCAATGTTATTTCGTCGTGCCAACTCAAATGCCAGTTCTCGACATTTCATGACACTTGGACCGTGAAACATTGCAGCTAGATTTTTTATATGGTCTGCAAGCTCTGTCTCAGTTTCTTCATTGAAGACTTGATTGGCATGTCCTGTTCTCTTATACCCTGTACTTTTTACTTCCCCTAGTTCATCCATGTATCTCTTTAAAGTCATCCTGTCCATCTTCATGTCCCTTGCCACCTGACGTATGGACTTCCCATTCTGTACCCCTCCCACTGCTCTGTCCAAATCCACAAGAGGAGTTGAAGCCCTGTCTGTCTTCCGTTTATAGAAGCGTGGCATTATGATTTCTGGTCTAAAATTCAAAATGTCACATCATTTAGGTGATAAAATGTAAGAATGCAAGATGTAAGAATGCAAATGTAAATGTAAGAATTACAGTGAAATGATACTTTAATAATAATTATAAGTGGGGGCGAGTTCAGCCACTGGCTCAACATCCCCCAGGCCTTTTGGCTCAAATTACCCCACCCTTGCCATTTTAACAAACTTGTATCATCCAGCAGTGTAGAGCTAACATCGTGTTAACAGTATAGCCTCATATTGTAACTTCCTGAGGCACAAACACATGTTTGAGATTTGTTCAGGCTTGTCTGTAATTGTTCAGAGTCAAGAAACACGAGTCCTTGAAAATGAAAAAAATCACTTTGAATGGCAAAAAAACAAAAAAAAACAAACTGTTTTTTGAACTTAAATGTGCTTACCACTTATTCCATTGGCCTGTCTCCATCACAAGGTGAGTAAAATGGATATGACTCTTCAAAAATATGTGGTCACATGTCAAATTTTGTCTATGGTTTCCTAGAAACAAGGGGTGGCTCAACTTCCCCACAGGCTCAAATCACCCCGCTCTCCCCTACCTGAGAGCCCGAACATAATACATGTTTGTGTCTTTGACAAAAGATGTTGTTTTTCATACGGCCACACCGAACGCGCCCGATTGTGATGTCACAATTGTGAGATTGTGGCTGCAGAAGTGGGAGAGAGAGAGGCTCTCACAGTGTTTATTTCCCTTTTCTTTTGATTGCTTATTGTATTCGTCTGTTACTTTTGTCGTGCTTCTTTTGCTTTTTGGTTCTTTCCTCCCCTGAGCAGTTTATCTGCCGAGGGGCAGAATTTTCGTGCGTTTTTTAATGAATGGATTTCAACGCGAATGACTCAGGACCGGCGATTCGACAAATAGCTATGGATACGGATTTGAAACAAATGGCGAGTTCTGTGTTTTCTGATCAATTGTCTGAACATCGACTTTGAGTTTTGGATCATTTGTTCTAGTAATACAGCTGTTCATGTGGTTTTTGAACAGGGCATGGATTCAAGGAAAAGAGTTTTGAATGGCGGATGGATTGATGGCGCTGAGAATGACTGCGGGGCTGGGGTGGAATTGTCGACGTGTGTTGGAGTGGAATTGGCGGCTGAAGAGGAATTCTCTCGCCAGCTTACTCCTGAACAAAGAGAAGAAGCTGGGGGTTTGGTTAATGGTGTTGGCTCGAGCGTTTTGGACAACAAAAGTAGATATGACATGCGGATGGAGAAGTTGGGGAGACGAAGGTTAACGGATAAATAACGGCAGGGAGCTAGATTTCAGAGAGATTATTCCAAAGACGCTATTCTGGAATTGAATGATTTACAGGGGATAACTGCAACGGACGTGATAACGATGGTTGATGCCAAGCTGGGCAGAGGGAAACTGATCGGGGTAAGAAGCCGGCCCAACGATGAATTTGAGTTAACTTTGGAGAAGGAGGATTACTGCCAGCTTCCGTTGGACGGAGTGCAAGTGAAGGGTCATGTTTGTGAGGTGCGCAGACTGTGTGCTACGGAGGCTATGGTCTCCTTTTTGAACCTGCCGACCTACATAGAGGACTCTGTGATTTTGGACGAGTTGGAAAGGTGGAGCGTGACTCCGATTCTACCTCTCCGCAGGCGTTTTTACGCGGGCACTGCAGTGGCGGATGGCACACGCTTTCTCAGGGTCACATTCACGAAAGAGATTGCTTCGTTGCCAATACAGCGTGCGTTTTGATACGGGAGACGGACCACGGTATGTTCGGGTCACGCATGATAGGCAGGTGAGGATCAGTTCGTGTGCCGTGAGCGCTTGGAACAGGGGCATTATGCGAAGGAGTGTCAAGCAGCGCGCTGCCCAGACTGTCACAGGGCTTTCATGCGCTGCACCTGCGAGGAGGTGAGTCTGCGTGAGCAGGAGCGGAAGGAGGTGGATGATGTGGATTTGTCTGCCTCACTGGATGTAGAGCAGGTGGATACAGGCGGGACGGGAACTTTACAGCAGAGTGACGCTGGAGGTTTGCCTTTTTCTGAGAGAGGACAAGACTGTTCTAGCAGGGAGAATGGGGGATCGGAACATCTCGTTGTCGAGGTGAGCACTGAGAGGATGGAGGGAGGTGGTGGCGGTGGAGGGCGGGGGAGAGCAAGAGCAAACGCGTTTGGATCATGACATGGATAACTCTGCAAAGGAAGAAGAGCCGAGCTACAATTAACATTGACAAGGTTTTGAAACTGCAAAGAGAGAGGAGAGAGAAACGGGGACTTAGGACTGCGGTCGTTACGACTAATAAATATGACCCTCTGTCGGACATACCAGAATGATCAGATATGCTGGAACTTTTTTTCTGCTCTACATGAGTTGTTTGACTATAGCCTGGATAAATGCGAGGGGCTTGAGGTGTGTTGAGAAGTTTCAGAGACTTTTGTTTCAAACGCTTAATTGTGCTGTTTTCTGTCTGCAAGAGCCGTATTGGAAGGACGACATGGTTTGACTGTATAGACGGGCTTGGGGTGGGGATTTTTA